>NC_041219.1:14078711-14106594 GCF_002837175.3 Physeter macrocephalus | reverse complement strand
CAAGGATATACAATGGAGAAAAGACAGCCTCTTCAATAAGTGGTGCTGGGAAAACTGGACAGCTACGTGTAAAAGAATGAAATTAGAACACTCCCCAACACCATACACAAAAATAAACTCAAAATGGATTAAAGACCTAAATGTAAGGCCAGACACTACCAAATTCTTAAAGGAAAACATAGGCAGAACACTCAATGACATAAATCACAGCAAGATTCTTTTGACCCACCTCCTAGAGAAATGGAACGAAGACAGACGGATGGCCAAGAGGCACATGAAAAGCTGCTCAACATCACTAATTATTGGAGAAATCAAAACTACAATGAGGTATCACCTCACACCAGTTAGAATGGGGATCATAAGAAAATCTACAAACCGCAAATGCTGGAGGTTGTAGAGAAAAGGGAACCCTCTTGTACTGTTGGTGGGAATGTAAATTGATACAGCCACTATGGAGAACAGTATGGAGGTTCCTTAAAAAACTAAAAATAGAATTACCATATGACCCAGCAATCCCACTACTCAGCATAGACCCAGAGAAACCATAATTCAAGAAGACACCTGCACGCCAATGGTCATTGCAGCACTATTTACAATAGCCAGGTCATGGAAGCAACCTAAATGCCCATCGACAGATGAATGGATAAAGAAGATGTGGGAGAAACCATAATTCAAAAAGACACCTGCACGCCAATGGTCATTGCAGCACTATTTACAATAGCCAGGTCATGGAAGCAACCTAAATGCCCATCGACAGATGAATAAAGAAGATGGAAAAAGAAGCTGTGGTACATATATACAATGGAATATTACTCAGCCATAAAAAGGAATGAAATTGGGTCATTTGCTGAGATGTGGATGGACCTAGAGACCATCATACAGAGTGAAGTAAGTCAGAAAGAGAAAAACAAATATCATATATTAACACATACATGTAGAATCTAGAAAAATGGTAGAGATGAATCAGTTTGCAAAGCAGAAATAGTGACACAGATGTAGATAATAAATGTATGGACGCCAAGGGGAAAAAGGGGTGGGGCGGGTGCAGTTGTTGGTGGTAGGATGAACTGGGAGATTGGGATTGACATATATACACTAATATGTATAAAATAGATAACTAATAAGAACTTGCTGTATAAAAATAAATTAATTAAATTAAATTAAAAAAAGAATAAACAAATTCAACAAAACTTGCAAGATACTATATCAACACACAAATATTATTTGTATTTCTATACATTATCAATGAAAAATCAAAAAATTTAGCAAACAATTCCATTTATAAAGGTATCAAAAAGAATAAAATACTTAGGAATAATTTTAACAAAGAAAGTAGAAAACTTGCACACTGAAATAATAAACTTTGCTGAAAAATAGAAAAGACTTAAATAGGGCTTCCCTGGTGGCACAGTGGTTGAGAATCTGCCTGCTAATGCAGGGGACACAGGTTCGAGCCCTGGTCTGGGAGGATCCCACATGCCGCGGAGCAGCTAGGCCCATGAGCCACAACTACTGAGCCTGCGCGTCTGGAGCCTGTGCTCTGCAACAAGAGAGGCCGCAATACTGAGAGGCCCGCCCACTGCAATGAAGAGTGGCCCCCGCTTGCCACAACTAGAGAAAGCCCTCGCACAGAAATGAAGACCCAACACAGCAATAATTAATTAATTAATTAATTAACTCCTACCCCCAACATCTTCAAAAAAAAAGAAAAGACTTAAATAAATGGAAAGGCGTCTAATGTTCATGAATTTGAAGATTTAATTTTGTTAAAATGGCAGTACTTCCCAAAGTGATCTACAGAATCAATGAAATCTCTATCAAAGTCCAATGACCATAATGCAGAAAGGAAAACCTGACCGTAAAATTACCATGAGACTGCAAGAAACCCTGAACAGCCAAAATAGCAATCATACTTCCTGACTGCAAAACTAACTACAAAGCTACAGTAATCAAAACAATGGCACTGGCATAATGGTAACATATAAACCAATGAAACAGACTTGAGAGTACAGAAATAAATCAAATACCTATGGCCAACTAATTTTTGACAAGGGTGCCAAGACCATTCAATAAGAGAAAGGACAGTCTTTTCAATGAATGGTGTGGGGACAGCTGTATAGCCATTTGCAGAAGAATGAAGTTGTACCTTTTCCTCCCACCATATATGAATTAACTCAAAATGTTTCAAAGGCCTAAAGTTAAGAGCTAAATCTCTTAGAAGAAAAGAGGTAAATCTTCATGACCTTGGACTTGCCAATAATTTCTTAGTTATGAGAAAAAAAGCATAAACAACAAAATATAACAGATAAATCACATTTAATCAAAATTTAAAGTTTTGTACATTAAAAGACACTATCAAGAGAGTTAAGACAACCCACAAATGGGTAGAAAATATTTGCAAATCATATATCTGATCACGGTGTTTAGTATTCAAAATATATAAACAATATTTACAGCTTACCAACAAAAAGACAAGCAACCCAATTAAAATACGAACAGGGCTTCCCTGGTGGCACAGTGGTTGAGGGTCCGCCTGCCGATGCAAGGGATACAGGTTCGTGCCCCGGTCCAGGAAGATCCCACATGCCGTGGAGTGGCTGGACCCGTGAGCCACGGCCGCTGAGCCGAAGAGTCCGGAGCCTGTGCTCCGCAGCAGGAGAGGCCACAACAGTGAGATGCCCGCGTAACGCAAAAAAAAAAAAAAAAAAATAGGACAAAATAATTCAATGGACATTTTTCCAAAGAAGATATACAAACTGCCAAAAAGCACATAAGTCTTCAATATCATCGGTCATTTAGGAAATTAAAATAAAAACCACAATGACACACCACTTCATACCCATTAGGATGGCTATCATAAAAAAAAAAAAAGTGAAAATAAGCGTTGGCAAGAGTGTGGGAAATTTTTAACCTTCACACACTTATGGTGGGAATATCAAATGGTGCATCTGCTGTGGAAACAGTTTGTCAGTTTCTTATAGGTAAAACATAGAGTTGCCGCATGACCCAGCAATTCCACATTGAACACAGATATTCAAATAAAGACTTGCACAAAAATATTCACAGCATCATTATTCACAATAGCCAAGATGTGCATACAACTCAACTGATTTGCATTTCCATCGACTGATGAATGAATATTGTGGTATATACATACAATGGAATATTGTTCATCCATGAAAAGTATTATAGTACTGATATATGCTGCGACATGAATAAACCTTGAAGACATTAGGCTAAGTGAAAGAAACTAGACAGAAAAGGCCACATATTTTATGATGCTATTTATATGAAATATCCAGAATACTTAAATCCATACAGATACAAAACACATTAGTCATTACCGGAGGCTGAGGAGAGAGATGAGTAGAGAGTTACAGCTTAATAAGTATAGGGTTTCCTTTTAGACAAATGAAAACTTTCGGGAACTAAATAGTGGAAATGATTGAATAACATTATGAAGGTACTAAGTGCCACTGAATTGTACACTTTAAAGTGCTTAAGATGGTGAATTTTATATGTTTATGTTATGTTATATATATTTTGCCGTATTTTAAAAATCAGTGAAAAAAATATAGATGATCCCATGTGCCCAGAGGGAGAGAGTGAGATAAGAGAATGACACTATATGTTTTATGTGTTAAGAAAGTCAGTTTTGATGGCTGTGTGTAGTATGGTTAAGAGGGATCAAGAATACTTTTGGAATATACATTCTAACTGAATATTGATGAGGAGCTGGCCAGAAGTTTTTTCTTTAAGAGAGCTGTTTGCACTTTAGCATCTATATAGGAAATTTACTGATTCATTTTTATACTGAATCTAACTTCTCTGACCCTGTAGTTAAACCTGAGCCATTTTCAGGAATCACAGTAGAGATGCTCCTCCTCAATAAAATATCAGTGTATTCCCTCAGTCTCTACGATATTAAACAATTAAGTCTGAGGAGGAACACTGAGGTCTTTTTATTCTGTTTTTGTATTTTTGTTTGTTTGTTTTACATTATAACCCTGTTTCTTTAGCTTCCTCTTACAATCCCTTAATCACAGAGTCCTCTAAATTTTCTATGTGCTTTCAGAATTGTAGTGTCCAGCACCTGTGCAAGCTCTGACTACAGCTAAGTAGCTCCTAAATCCAAGTCATTTTAAAACATTTGCTTCTGGGTTATTTTAAAGTTATTTTTAACTTAAACTATTGAAAATTCTCTAGATTTATAGGTTCCAGCTTTACAGGACGATAGAGATGGGAATTTTGTATTCGGCGAGATTCAGGAAAAGATGGAGGAACGTACATATACCAATTTCCCTGTGTAACTATAGTTTCATTTTTAAAGCATGACAATAATGTCTTTTCTATAGTCTTTCAAAATGCATATGAATGTTTGTACTGAAGAGATTTCATTGCTCTCAAACATATACTACTGCTGGAGTTCACTTCTCTTGCTTTCATTCCAATGGACTGTAGAAAGTTTTCCAATTCAAAGTCATTATGAAAGTATTTCCTAGTGTAAGATTTTCAGCCATGTTCTTTAACAAGTTTTTTTTCTTTGTACACTAGAAAAACTTCTGTTGTTAAAAATATTGATAAACTTTCTCATTTCTTCACTGCACATTTCACATAAATGCCTTTCCGGTATGCGTCAGAGTTTTAAAATGATATCAATAATACGATTAACTTCTATTTCCACCTCATTTCATAGAAAATAAAATTCTGTGTGATTATGATACTTGAAACTGTGCACTTTTTATTTAGGCTCCCAAATAAACAGAGCTTCAGTATTTAATCATCTAGCAGCAATAATAAAATTACAACTTAGTCAGCATTATTAAGTGATGATACTATGCACTTTTAATACCTTATTTCACTTAATAAAATATCAGTATAACCTAAAGTGGAAGATATTGATATTGTAAATTATTTAAGAATTATAAAAATAGAATAATAAAGCCATGGTCTTCGAATAGGTACTTTTATTTGAGTTTGGAAAACTTCACTTACAATAAAAAATTTATGGAATTGGTATAAATTGGTAAAATCTAAAGTATGACAATTAAAAGCCCTCTGATAAACATATTCTTCTATTTAGAATTTTTTAAAAGAGAGATACTTTTTAAGTTGCAACACAAGATGAGGAAAGGAGCTAGGTTAGAAAAGGTAAAAATGAAAAAAAAATCTTCAGGAAGAATAATAATAGCAGAAACACTTCAAATATAAATAATGTAATTTTAGATTTTAAAGGGATATAACACTCTAGACATTTCAATAAAAGATTAAATGGGTGTTGTATAGGGAAAAGAAAATCATAATTCCATATAGCAATTGGAATAACTCATTTGTCTCATATAGCATTTTGGTTTTCTCTAAAATAGTTTAACCAATGTTATTTAGACAGTTTTGATTATTTAGAAATTGCATAAATAATCAAACAAAATGATACCTCATGAAATCAAGACGTTTTCCCCCCTCTATATGTAAGAGAAGGAATTCACTTTTAGATAATAGATAACATTCCTTTGGTATAAAGACAATGCTCCAAGGAACTAAAATTAAGGTGCCTGAATGTCAACAAAGTTTTTAGGCAATATCAACAAGGACAAGAGAATAAATTTCATGGATAGAATTCTGAACTCCATTACTGACTTTTATTATTAAGCCTTTTAAGAAGCAACTCAGAAGAAAATGTCACAGTGTAGAAAGTAATTTTCTAAAATTATCTGGAATTAAAAATAAGTGAGAAGTTAAATTAAATGTTAGTTCATAACATATAAGGAGACTAAAATCATATCAAGCATCTTTTCAACCACAACGGTAAAAAACTAGAAATCAATTACATGAAGAAAACTGGAAAATTGAAAAAAATGTGAAGATTAAACAACATGCTACTGAAGAACCAATGGGTCAAAGAAGAAATCAAATGGGAACTTTTTAAAAAATTATTGAGACAAATGAAAATGGAAATACAACATACCAAAACTTATGGGATGCAGCAAAAGCAGTTCTAAGAGGGAAGCTCCTAGCAAAAAATTCATACATGAAGAAACAAGAAAGATCTCATAAAACAACATAACTTTACACCTCAAGGAACAAGAAAAAGAAGAACAAATTAAGCTCAAGATTAGTAGAAGGAAGAAAATAATAGAAATCATAGTGGAAATAAGTAGAGTCTAAAAATGCAATGAAATTAAGAGCTGTTTTTTTAAAAAATGATAAACAAACCTTTAGCTAGATTCCCCAAGAAAAAAAAAAAAAAGAGAAAGTACTCAAGTAAAATTCAGAAATCACAGAGGAGATGTTACAACTGACACCACAGAAATACAAAGATCTTAAAAAACTACTATGAACAATAAAAGGTGAACAACTTGAACAAGTCCTTTGGTTCTTCTATGCAAGCATAAGGAATGGCATCTGTTATTATTAAGAATAATTCTGGTACTCTATGTGCTTGTTCATAGTTTTCTTTTTATTCATAATAGATGTAATAAAAACGTTTTTAAGTAGAAAATTTCAGTATTCCTAAAATTCTTTCAAATGAATAATCTTTGACTTAACTTTCCATTACATGCAAAATATTCTAAGAAAATAATTTGATATATGTATAAGGATACATGTGTAAGAATCTTCATCACAGACATTCTCTTTCGTAGTGAAAAATCTGAAGTTCTTTGAAAGTTTATCAAAATAGAGTTGGTTAAATAGACTCTGGTGTATGTACACATGACAAAATACACAGTAATAGTATAAAATAGAATTATAAGATTTTACAGTATAGTATGTTACATAAAATACTATGTATTAGTTGCTTTACAACAGCTATATGAGGTAGATGGTGCTATTATTTTCCAATACAGACATGAGTTTCCATAGAGTTATGCAATTGTCCTATGTTCCATAACAACTAAGTGGCAGTCAGGCAATCTGGATCGGGAAAATGATTTTGATCACTAAGCTACTGAAGTCTCTCTACATTTCTTGACATGGAATATATTCTTAATATTTTACTTAATTTTACCAATTATTCAGGATAAAAGTTGGGAAAATGAAATATATATCTATATCTTAAAATATTTCCAGTAGTTATGTCTGAGAGCAATGATTTATAGTAATTCTAATTTATTATATTTTTCATTCTTTTTCTAATTTTCTATACTATTTGTATTCAATTAGAAAATATAAGATTTTTAATGTATTGGTGAATAACTACATGAGTGAGGAAAAATAAAACAAAGAAAAACACATATACTCATATAAATATATCTGAATGGTTATTAACTAAAATATTAATAGGGTTTATATTTAAATACTAGGTTACAGGAATAATTCTCCTAAATTCTTTCTTATCTTTTATATGTATACTTTATTTTTTCTTTAGTGACAATATTGTTACATAAGCAATAAAAATGTAATGAAAATTTAAAACAAAAAATATGACAGGATTTGCTTTGCTTACACTGAGTACCCAGTGTTTATAGGCAATGATGGTGGCAGGATGAAAACATAACTGTGAGCCTTTCTATCCCTACAGCAATGTAAACTATTTAAGTAGTACACAGATAATTTAAGAATGATAGTCAATGTTCCCAGAGTAAGCAATTTTCATTCCCTTACCACAGCTACATAAAGGACAACTCTCAACCACCTGCAGACATTTCTTTAAAAGATGTCCTAGGAGAATCTCAGCATGCAACTTAGCAGCTTTCTCTTTAAATGTGTGTTTTCACAGAGTGAAGAGAAATAGCCACCCATTGGACTTGAAGGTTTTAAGAATCTATATCATGGAGGAAACACTGTTTTGAGTTAGGTTAAGCTAAGCTCAAAATCTGTCTTTGTGAGTGATGTGAACACATGACCCTAAGATAGGAAATTTATAAATAAGAATAGATGGCCTATCTATTACTCTTTCAATCCCAAATCAAATCTCACCCCTTCTATCTGTATTCTATTGGGAAAGATCATAGTCCTGGATAATCACAATGACATGAAAGGAAAACTTTAGATTAGCTAATTAAATAGCTTATCTTTAAAAAATCTTGTTAAATCTGGTCTAGTCTATGTTCCCTTTGTCACTTTTCTTACTAACACTAGAAAAATATATTAATAATTCATTTTGAATTGTTTCTCAGAGGACCAGAATCAATGACTGAGAACTCTATTACTACACAAAGTCAAAAATGTCATTGAGAGTGATTGTGATTTCACAATATTCTTGATCATGTTTATTAAAACATCCATTAAAAGTCCATCATGTTAATTTAACTGGGAAAATCTAATAGATTGCCATTGGATAGCTTCTACTAAATTAAAGTAGGAGAATTATAACCAGAGCCTTAGCTGTTGTCATTAAGAAATAAATAAAAACTGTAATGATGTATTAATTACAAGCAGAAATCAATATCATTAATGAATGAAATTAAATCTTTATCTAAGACAAAATTTAGTAAAATTTTTGGTTCTCATTTATTTTTTTCTTGTAATTCATTGATATTTTGACTTCAGTGTTAGATAATGCATCTCACCCATTATAACTTAGACTTGTATACACTAATTTGAAGTGCTGTAGGGGTAAACAATTCCTGTTTCCTTCCTTCTGAATGTGTTTATAAGATATCACATTTTGTCCTTATTCCTCTGGTGGCAGACTCTTTAGTAGGGGTGGCTGGCTCAAAGCAAAACTTCCCAGTTAGTATACCGCTCTATTTCTATGGGTTCAGTGAGCAAAGCAATTTTGATTCTTCCATTATGTCCTTCCTCTTAACCTTTATCAGCAGTAAAGGAGATACTTTGGTTCTCCATCTGCTGGCCTCTTATCTTGCCTCCCAATTCATCTAGGATACAGGCAGTAAAGAAGGACACTCTTTATTTGGTTTCATCAAGGAATCTAACCTAGAGCATTTTATGCATTGAGGGTGTCAAGTAAGCCATTTTATCTTCATCTTTCTGATGGTGAATATTTCATATTTAGGAAAAAAATTATTAATAAACAGGAGAAACTCAATTATTTTTTGAATGAGTATATGATTCAATGAATCAGCTAACAGCACAAAAGGCAACAGTATATGATTTCCTATTATCAATCCATAAGCATTGATTAAGTGCTTGGCATTCTGTGAAGTGCTGGCATAAAAACAAATAAGCCTTAAGTGACATCAGCAAGAAGGCTGAAGAGGAACCCCTGGACTCACCCACCACCAGTATACAAATTCAACAGAAATACACAGATAAATTCCCTTTGTGAGGAATCCAGAAACTAGTTGAGGGGCTCCTGCAGTCTGGACAAGTACAAAAACCAGCTACAAAAAAACTGGTAGTAAAATTGGAGACATCCTCTTGCCATAATCCCTTCCCTGAAATAGTGCCATGCTATTGACAGGAAACCCCCAGTTGCTAGCGTATCCATGAGGAGAGAAAGAATTAGACCACACATATAGTATCCCAACTTTTTTGCATGCTGCCCACAGGACTGGCTTCTATCTCATCTCTTGCAGAGTGCTGACAGGATCAACATATGCTAGACCCCTGGGACCACAGAGAACAAAGGCAGCAATTTAAACTAAAATTCATGCACTCAGCACAGCTACTCAAGCCTAACACAGAGCTAGTGGGGGGAAAGAAAAAGCCACCCTACCTCCTAGCTTCTCCCTAGGGAGGAAAGGATTTGGATCACACATTCAGTGTTACAATTTCTCCAGTTACCACCAAAGGGATTGGCTTCTGTCACTTCTGTTTAGGGGCACCTAAAAACAAAAATGGTGATTTGTACTAACACTAATGTTTGAGAGGACTACAGAAGCTCTAATTGGCTTGACTGGTGAATATCATCTCTTGTACAAGGCCAATGTGCAAAGACTGAGAGAGTTGGCATTTTTCTTCTGTGTAGCTAACAACACAATGAGTTAAAGGAAAAGAAGAAATATGGAAATACGATTTTTAAAAAATGGAGCAAGGTAAAATTCCAGAAACTAGCCCTAATGAAGTGAAGATATATGAATTACCTGACAGATAATTAAAATAATTATTATAAGAATGCTAAAAATGTTCAGGAGAATACTGCATGAATAAAGTGAGAATTTCAACAAAAAGATAGAAATTTATAAAAATAGCCAAACATTAATTTTAGAACTTAAGAATACAGTAACTGAACTGAAAATTTCAATAGAGGAGTTCAACAACAAACTAGAGCAAGCAGAAGAAAGAATTAAAAACTTGAAGACAGGTTATTTGAAAGTATCCAGTCAGAGGAGCAAAAAGTAAAAAGAGTGAAGAATGTTTAAGGGATTTATGGGATACCAAAATGAAGATCAATATATGCATTATGTAAGTCCCAGAAGAAGAACATAGAGAGAAACAACCAAAATCTTATTCAAAACAACAATGACCGAAAACTTTCCAAATCTGGGAAAGAAAATGAACATCTAGATGACTACAAGAGACTCACTTTACATTTATCGACATGCATAGGCTGGAAAAAAAAAAAGAATGGAAAAATTTATTCCATGCAAATAAAAACCAAAAGAAAGCAGGGGTAGTTACACTTATATCACACAAAATAGACTTAAGTCAAAAATTGTAAGGGACAAAGTATATTAAATAATGATAAAAGGGTCAATTCAACAGGAAGATATAACAATTATAAATATATATGTACCCACCTAAATACATTAGCAAATATTCCTGAATTAAAGTGAGGATAGACAGCAACACAATAATAGTAGGAGAATTCAATACCACACTTTCAATAATGGATAAACCAACCAGACAAAATATCAATAGAGAAACAGCAAACTTGAACAACACTACAGACCAACTGAACTTAATAGTCATATACAGAACATTCAGCAGAATAACAATCTTCTCAATCACACGTGGAACATTATTCAGGATAAATCACTAGTTTGTCACAAAACAAGTCTGATCAAATTCAGTAAGACTGAAATCATACAAAGTACCTTTTCCAAACACAATGGAATGAAATGATAAATCAATAGAAGAGGGAAAAATGGAATTTTTTTAAAAAATGTGGAAATTAAACAATACTTTTCAACAACCAATGGGTCAAAGAAGAAATCAAGAGAGAAATTAGAAAATATCCTGAGAAAATGAAAGTAAAAATACAACATACCAAAATTTATGGGTTGCAGCAAAAACAGCACCAAGAGGGAAGTTTTTAGTGATAAACATTTAAAAGGATAAAAGAGAAAAAAAACGAAGATCTTTAGCAAACAACCTAACTTTACACCTCAAAGAACTAGATAAAGAAGAACAAACTGAGTCCAAAATTGGCAGAAGGAAAGAAATAAAAAAGATTGGAGCAGAAATAAATAAAAGAAAGAATAGAAAAGAAAAAAATCAACAAAACAAAGAGTTGATTCTTTGAAAAGATAAACAATGTTGACAAACTTTAGCTAGATAACCTAAGGAAAGAAATACTCAAAAAAGTAAAATGAGAAAAGAAAAGAAGGGGTGGTTTGCTCATTTTAAGAACTTTGAGGATAAAAGAATGAATATGTCTAATAAGGATTTTAAGTCTGGGCTATATGTTATACCTTTTCTTCCCCATATACCCATGAGATAAATCTTCAGTAAAATATCCATATTTTAATGTGTTAAAAAAAAGAAATTAGGATCACAGGCACAGGAGTTAGCTATGAAGGAGAAATTACAATTTATCAAGGTAGGACTACCAGGTATAAAAACTGTACTGAAAAAGAAGGGCAATTGTGCTGCTTGGTTTTTACCAAAATGTGTTGAAAACTTAGGTCCACAAAAACCTTACGCATGAATATTTACTGCAGCTTTATTCATAATTTCCAAAATTTGGAAGATGTTCTTCAATAGATGAATGGATATACAAACTGTAGTACATCATACAATGGAATATCATTCAGGAATAAAACAAATTGACCCATCACACCACTAAAGACATGAGGAAATCATAAATGCATATTGCTAAGTGAAAGAAGTGAATTTGAAAGGCTAGATACTGCATAAATTCAATTATATGGAATTCTGGAAAAGGCAAATCTATGGAGAAGGTAAAAAGATCAGTTATTGCCAGGGGTTGGAATGGAGGAGAGATGAATAGGGGGAGAAAAAAGGACTCTTAGGGCAGTGAAACTATTCTGTATGATATGATAATGGCAGATACATGCCAGTATACATTTATCACAACCCATAGAATGTACAACAAGAGTGAACCTTAATATAAACTATAGACTTTAGTTGATAATAATGCATCAATATTGGCTCATCAATTGTAGCAAAAGGACCACATTAATGCAAGGTATTAATAATTAGGGAAACTGGAAGGAAGGGGAGGGAATGCAATTTGTGGGAATTCTC
This sequence comes from Physeter macrocephalus, assembly GCF_002837175.3. Classification (NCBI taxonomy): domain Eukaryota; kingdom Metazoa; phylum Chordata; class Mammalia; order Artiodactyla; family Physeteridae; genus Physeter; species Physeter macrocephalus. The sequence continues at coordinate 14,094,261 of NC_041219.1, read as the reverse complement.
TGTACTCTGCACAATTTTTTGTAAACCTAAACCTGCTTAAAAAGAAGAGATTACAACTGATGTCACAGAAATAAAAAGGATCATAAAAGACTATTATAAACAATTATACATCAACAAAGTGGATAACTTAAAAGAAATGGATAAATCCCTAGAAATACAGAACTTATTGGAACTTAGTCATGAAGAAAAAGAAAGTCTAAACAGACCTATAGATAGCAATGAAATTGAAAAAGTTATCAGAAACCTTACAACAAGAAAAGCCCAGGACCAGAACACTCCACTGGTGAATTCTATAAGAATTAATGCTAACCCTTTTCAAACTCTTCCAAAAAATTGAAGAGGGGCAAACACTTCCAAACCCATATCATGAGGCCAGCATTACCTTAGTACTAAAGCCAGATAAAGACAAAAAAAGATGAGAAAATTACAGGCCAGTATCACCGATAAATGCAAGGATGCAAACATCTTCAATAAAATTGCAGCAAACCAAATTAAAAGCATATTAAAAATTTCATACACCATGACCTAGTGGGATTTATCCCTGGGATGAAAGGATGATTCAACATATGAATATCAATTAATTTGATATACCACATTAATAGAAAGATAAAAATGACATGATATTCTCAATAGATAAAGTGTTTTATGAAATTCAACACTTTTGTATCATAAACACTCAAAAAACTAGGAACAGAAGGAAATTATCTCAAAATAATAAAGGCCATATATGAAGAGCCCATAGTCATTGTCATACTTACTGGTGAAAAACAAATTTGTTCCTCTAAGATCAGGCACAGGCAAGGGTGCCCACTCTAGGCAATTCTATTCAACACTGTATTAGATGTCCTATCCAGACCAAGCAGAAATGTAGGCATCCAAATCAGAAAAAAGGAAGTAAAATCACCCCTTTTTGCAGACGACATAATCTGATATATAGAAAACCTTAAAGACTTCAAAAAAAACCCTATTATAACTAATAAATGTATTCAGTTAAGTTGCAGGATACAAAATCAACAACAACAACAACAAAATCAGTTGTGTTTCCATACACTAACAGTGAATTATCTGAAAAGTAAATTAGGGAAACAGTACCATTTACAATAGCTTTAAAATAATAAAATACCTAAAAATAAACAATAGGAAGTGAAAGAGTTATACACTGAAACTACAAAACATTGATAAAGAAATTAGAGAAAATACAAACAAATGGAAAGACATCTTATGTTCAGGGACTGGAAGACAATATTGTTAAGATGTTCATACTATTCAAAACAATCTACAGATTCAATGCAATATCTATCAAAATCCCAATGGAATTCTTTTACAGAAAAAGAGAAAACAATTCTTAAATTAACATGGAGCAACAAAGGAACCAAAATAGCCAAAACAATCTTAAGAAAGAACAACAATGCTGGAGGCATCTCACTTTCTGATTTCAAACTATATTACAAAGCTACAGGAATTAAACTGTATGGTACTGGCAAAAGGACAGACATATAGACCAATGGAACAGAATAGCGATCCCAGAAATAAACCCACACATATATGGCCAACTGATCTTCAACAAGGGTGCCAAGAATACAAAATGGGGAAATGATAGTCTAGTCAATAAATGGTGTTGGGAAAACTGGAAAGCCACATGAAAAGAATAAAATTGGATCTATATATTACACCATACCCCAAAATCAACTTAAAATGAATTAAAGACTTAAATATAAGACCTGAAACTGTAAAATTCCTAAAAGAAATAACAGAAAAAAGCTTCATGACATTGGTCTTGGCAACGATTTGTTTGATATGATACTAAAAGTACAGGCAACAAAAGCAAAAATAGACAAGTGAGACTATATCAAACTAAAAAGATGCAGAGCAATGAAAACAATAAACAAAACATAAAGGTAACCTATATGATGGGAGAAAATATTTGCAAACCATATATCTGATAAGGGATTAGTTTCTAAAATATATAGTCAACTCCTGCAACTCAACAGCAATATTAATAACCTAATAACCTGATTTAAAAATAGACTAAAGATTTGAAAATCCATTTCTCTGAAGAAGACATACAGATGGCCAACAGACATCTGAAAAGATGCTCAACATCACTAATTATCAGGGAAATGCAAATTGAAACCACAATGAGTTATTACCTCATATTTGTTGGGATGGCTATTATTCTTCCCTCAAAAAAAAAAAAAAGACAAAAACTGTTGATGAGGATATGAAGAAATTGGAACCCTCTACACTTTTGATGGGAATTCAAAATAATACAACTTCTATGGAAAACAGTATGGAACTTCCTTAAAAAGTTAAAAATAGAACTACCATATTATCCTGCAATCCTACTTCTGGGTACTTATCTAAAATAATTGAAATCAGTATCTTGAAGAGATATTAGTACTCCTATGTTCATTGCAGCACTATTACAATAGTCAACATGTGCAAACAATCTAGGTGTCCATCAACAGATGAATGAATAAAGAAAATGTGGTATATACATATATTCAATGAATATTATTCAAATTTAAAAAGAAGTAAATCCTGCAATATGTGACAACATGGATGAACCTTGAGGCCATTATGCTAAGTGAAATAAGTCAGTCACAGAAGGACAAATACTGCATGATTTCACTTACATGAGGTATCTAAAACAGTTAAATTCATAGAAGCGAGAAAAGAATGGTGGTTGACAGAGGCTGAGGGGACGAATAATTGGGGAGTTGCTAACTAAGCGGCATATGGTTTCAGTTATTCAAGTTGAATAAGTTCTAGAGATCTGTTATTCAACATTGTGCCTGTAATCAATACTTTACATGTACTGTATTATACATGTAAAAGTCTATTAAGAGGACAGATCTCTTGTTAAATTGTTTTTACCACAATAAACTTTTTAAAAAAAGAGTCAATCCTTGCCCTCAAGAGATGTCAGTCATAGAGGACAAATTATGTGAACTCAAGAGAAGATATTCCATTCTTCCTATAAATGTAGAGCTAGAAACCATTTTGGGGGTGTTAAGAAACTTTTATAAATGCTGAAATCAATTTGAAGTACTATAATTGTATTGGGTTGATTCTTCTTTAACATAGTAATCATCTCTACTACTCTCTCTTCCTCTGTTTGCTTTCCTTTCAATACTCCTTTTACTTTACTGACCTTTAAGCATTCTTTTTCCATCACTCCTTGAGTTAATCTTCTTTATTTCTAAGAAGTTGATATCTTTGAACTTTTCAACCTATTCCACTGCTTCCTTTCCTAAGAATTGTTCCACAATTCATAGGGAGAAGACTGACTAATCTCAATTTAATTATCATTCCCTGGTGAAGGCTGATTAAACCTATTATACTAGGGGTAGATCCTTGATCCAATTGGGTTAAACAAACTCCTATGATAATTTGAGATTAAAATTCAGAAGTCCTAGCCAGTCTCTGATGCTGATTATACTGAGTAGATGAGAAAGTGGAAGCTGCAAGAAAACCAAACTTCTAACCAGAAGCCAGTCTGCAGAAAGCAAAGAATGAAAAATGGGAAGAATGAAAGAAAGAGTCCTTGACACTGTCAGCTTTCCAGTTTCGGGTGCTAGTCCTTGGGAAGACCTGCTTGAACTTCCATGTCTTGTGTTCTCTGAGATACTTTTGTATCTTTATGAGATATTTTCTTCTTAATTAATTAATTGCAACATAGTTGTGGTGAGTCTATAACTTTCAGTCAAAAGAATCTTGACTTGGAATTTCTTTTTCTTTTGCCTCTTCTTCTAGCTATCCTTTTACTTCCCCTCTTTGTCATTTCTAAGTTTTTTTTTTTTTTTTTTTTTTGGAGGACTCAGATAATCCTGTCTACTGACATTTATTTTTCTCTTCCTTTCCCTGTTGCCTTGTTACTTCTTTCTATTCAGTATTTATGTGTCTTTTTCTACTTCTCTCTCTGCGTTTTCCTCCTCATGGTACTTCTGACACTTTTCTGCCCGTTCTTCACATAATTCTCCTCTATCGTTTCTAGGTCTGTTCTCATTTCATTTCATTGTTTTCCTTCCCTTTTTTACTCACCATTTTCCATTCTTGAATCTGATGTGTTTCCAATTTGAGGCTTGTACATGTACCTAAGTATTTGTTTAGTTGTTTTAAGCTCTGAATCTTCCCATCTATGTGAGATTGAAACTTACAATGCTATATTATTTAAAAAGAAAACTGAAGGAAAAATGCTGTTTGATCTCAAAATATATAAACATACTACACAAAAAGATATGTAAATATTGTATGAATTTTTCTCATCAAGACAACTTACCAAAATCTATTTTATTTTTTCTTTCAGTGAAAGAAAATTAAACAGCCCTCAAATGCTTTGAGGTCAATGTGTCATGTTTTCACTATAGTATACAGACCAAAATTAGCCTGCACTATGTGAGAATCTGATAAGTAAGGTTTAATCTTGTCCTCAATTAAAAATACCACCACCTAATTGTCATTCATTCTGTTCTCCTTACAGAAGCTGAAAATAGGCAAATGAGTGAAATTTCCATGAAGGTAATGTTTATAGTCATTTCTGGGTTAAAGAACAAGATTTATTTCACTTTATGGGAATGTATTTCTTGACATTTGTCCTACTGCATTATGATCAAAAAGCTGTAGTGCTAAATATGGGAACTTCTTCAGGAAGGCTGACTGTAAGTGATTATGTAAAGGTCTAAGCAAAGGCAATCTCCATCATGCACCCTGACTGTCAGAAATCCTTTGCAGGTTACATATTGTTGAATATAACAGGTTTCTGTCTATTGGAATTCCACAGGAGAATTTGGATTGCTTTATAAGTATAAAAATACAGAGGTATGCTGTTGCCAATAATTTGAACCCAAAGAGATGAACATGTTTGAATCATACCCACTGATGTTGATTTTCTTTTATAAACAGATTATGAGGATTTTGCTAACAAATATATAACCAAAATTGGTTTTTAGATCCATGATCTCTAACCTACCGGAAAAGAAAACTGGCCTGAGTAATCATGTAACTCTCTGAGTCATATTTCGAACCTCTCATATGTCAACCAGTGAGTTAAATATGCTTATTTTGCTACTGTTAATAGGGAATAATGTTATAAATTATTTATGCTAAATTCTTGCTGGGGAGTGACTTTAGGATGTGACATGAAATTATTTAGGTTTTTTAGTTTATTGATTTTCCTTCCCTTCCCATATAAAACTAAAAATATTCAAAAAGACCTGCAATAAAAAGTTTTATGCACTAAACTTTATAATTTAATCATCATTTCATTCAGGTTTCTATTCAAATATCTCCTCAGAGAGCCTTTGCAAATTCAGTTTGTCTTAAAGAGAACTTCCCCATCACTATTTATACCCATATCTTGTCTTAGTGTTCTTTAAAGCACATGTCATTCCTTTAAATGTATGTAGAGTTATCTGTTTATTGCTCCTTTCTCAGCTAGGACCTTAGCTCCACGAAGGTAGGGATTCTGCCTCCTTTGGTCCCTACTGTATCCTCTGGCTAGAAAAGACTCTTACTTGGTGAATGAACAAACCACAGCACTAGCTATAATGATAAAAAGAAGAGAGAGAGAGAGAGGTGAAAGTAAACTAAATGATTCACAATAGAAAGGCTGTTGAATAACCTAGTATATATTCATAACTTAAACCATTAACATGATGTCTATTTTATAGTAAAGAGATTTCTTTGGTAACATTATATTAATAAACAGGACCTAGAATTTGATATGCAATACGATCATCACAGTGTAAATTATACTTGGGAAAAAGACTGAGAAGAAACACCCCAAATATTTCTAGAACATGTTTTTGGATGAAGACACCATGTATTTTCCTTATTTCAAAATATTTTGCAATTATTATTTATTACCCGTGCTCAGAAGAAATGAGGCAAAACGGAAGAAAAGAAGAAAAAACATAGTAGTGATTGAGAATTGAGCATTACAGATTGATAGATTAGCTAATATGCTAAGGTACTGTAATATGAAAACTTTAACAACTAATAATAGTACATGATGTTTTTTAAGTACTCAGATATTGTTTGAGGTCTTTACATAAATAAAAATTGCCTAATGCTCCTAATTACCAAATGAGGTCAGTATTATTATTATTATTATTATTCCCATTGTATAACTATAACCCAGAGAGGTTACACTACCTCCCAAAGTTATTCAGCTAAGAGATTGTGGGCCTGGGATTTAAAGCCTTGTCTGATTCAGGGTCTGTAGTTTTAGCTTCTGATGAAGAATAAGAAAGGGAATAACTGATTCTAAAATAAGAATAAAGAACAAAATATCATTTAATTCATAAATTCTTATTTTTTTTCAAAATAATGCAGTGTAAAATATGTTATTTACTGTTTAAAATGGCTCATTCAGGGTTTAGTCAAACATATAGAACAATCTTGAATATTTCCACATAAATGAGCAAGCTGCTGCTAGAATGTAAAGTGGTGAGTTACAAGACACATATTATATATTATAATTATAGTCTTTTGGTAACATACCAGGCTACTATGAACAGCAAGTGGCCTTAATAACTCAGAAATCTTTATGTAAAGAAACTTTATTAAGTCTCACTTTTTAAACATATACAATACTATTACGACTTTGTGTCTAGATGCCATTTTGTTTTGTTTTGTTTTGTTTTGTTTTGTTTTTTTGTGGTATGCGGGCCTCCCTCCGCTGTGGCCTCTCCCGTCGCGGAGCACAGGCTCCGGACGCGCAGGCCCAGCGGCCACGGCTCACGGGCCCAGCCGCTCCGCGGCATGTGGGATCCTCCCAGACCGGGGCGCGAACCCGGGTCCCCTGCATCGGCAGGCGGACGCGCAACCACCGCGCCACCAGGGAAGCCCTAGATGCCATTTTGAAGTGATCTGAAAATTTTTCTTTCTATTTTTAACTTTATAATGTTCATGCTTTCCATAAACATTAACAAAACACCTTTAACTCAAACATCATGTAATAGAAAAATATATGCGCTTTGGAATTAAATTGGTTTGGGTTTGAACCTCAAAAGAACAATTTAGGATAGTATTCATGAGGCACAAAACTCAGAATAGGATGAATAATGGAAGTTCAATTAAGAGGTTTTAGTATTTCTCTAGTTCAGAATATAGGCCACGGCAGTTCCATAGACCTAAATAACCCAATTGTTATTTTCAAAATTTAGAATTCTGAGTATTTATTACTTATTAATTATAACAAATGGGTTAATTATATAACTAAAAAAGTGATTGAAGTCACAGCTGACAGCTGAAAATGTCTTTACAAAACAATAAACCCGATTCTGTTCTCAGTGAAAACAGTTCAGGAAATTTAATTTAGGATGCCAGGTGGCACAATAGGTTATACATTAACTTGTCCCCTCCGGAAAATTAAATTTGAATTTGGCTCTGGTCACAAATGAAATGAGTCATTTGGTACATGCCACTAAGGATACTCACAAAAAGCCAAAATGACATTTCATTGAAAAATCACCTGTTAAGAAAAATGTCTGGGGAATTTTCAAGAAAAATAAACAAGTACATAGGCAAAGTGAATGGGATCTAAGGGCTGTTGTAGATTATAGGCTTGCTGAAAATCTGGAGGAAGGAAAGTGCTATAAAACTTATGAGCTTATATGCAGACAGAAAGTCTTAATTTTTAGCCTGTACTTCCTATTTTTCGCAGTTTCTAGATCCTAGGAGATTATTAACTTATTTTCCAAAGAAAATTTGCTTTTTTCCTCGTCACAGGTTTAGCCAAATGTCAGTTTGTATAAAATTTTCAAGGATTACTGAGCTCACTGCAAGGAATCATCTAATTGTGAGTTTGAGCCATATGTTTAGATCTTCCTGTTCTTTAGGTAAATAAACAATATAATTATAAACCATATTCTCTCCTTATTAGGAGACTAAGACAATGTACAGTCGACAGACTTCAAAGATAACCTTAGTTGAATTAATGCTTGTTCTTTTCATTGTTACATTCTTGTCCATGTAATAATCACACAACAAGAATGTAGACAGATGGTGAAATTAATGAGAACAATAAAATTCCCAACACAAACAATAAAAGCCCAGTCCTTTCATACTCACTATCGGAGAAATATAGTAAAAAGTATTAAAATCACCTTAATTGCTCATATTTCAAGTGCTTATTACTGGATTCTAAATAGACACTGTCAATTCATTGTTTGGGGGCCTCCAAACTACTTCTTTCTGCTCAAAGTAATATCCAGACCATACTTAGCTATTCCATGACTGTTTTCAGGCCTCTTTCTGATAGCCGACACCTTCAAGGTCTAAGTGGTCCTGGGCATCTTAGCTGTCAGGCCTGAGTGTACGGGGGCAAACCGAGGTAGCCTCTAGCTTACAGTTATACCTCAGCAGGCAGATCTCAGACCATTCCACTCATCACTGAAGGGAGGTTATGATAAAAATTTATAGCATGACTAGGTTATGTTAATGACCCAAATTTATTCACAGCATCCCTAGATTTTATTCCCAACAGTACTTGCTAGACAAAGGTCCTTGCTTAGCAATCTTATTAGACCTGAAACAAAGGGACAAACCTCACTTTAAGTAGATTAAGACAACAGGGTCCTGCAGCAAGATTTACAAAAAAAAAAAAAAAAAAAAAACCCACATAGGATTTGCAAATGTTAATTCATCCTTCCTTAGTGCAAACATGTAAATGTACTTTTACAGAAAAGAACGCACTGACCTTCTGGCAAAACTCACTTAGGAACAATGGCACTAGATTTATTAATATTCTCTGTTCACTTAGAAAGGAGAAATCATTGCAATTGGGATGATTGAAAAAAAAAAACCCATAATAGCAAATCACAATAAACATACACACATAAAAATGAATATATCCAACTCTTCTACAAAAAAGAAGAAAAAAGCATTATAAGCATAGTTTCTGTCTTTTATATGGCCTAAAAGAAATTTATCTTCCTTGTACTCTATTATCTGCGTATTCTTTTATTATCTTGGGAACTCTAAAACCTAAAAATTATTGTTGCTTTTATGTGATAACATCTAGACCTATATTCTCGAGGAAGGGCTCAATATATACAAATAACAAGGAACTCTTGCTGAAATTTTCAAGTATAATGGGTGAAATTGCTATTTTGCTTTGATTATTTTCAGATTTTTAAAATCTGACAAGGAGTCTAGCAATTATGGAAACAATAAAAGACAGAATTGGCAATATGTATTGATGTACTGTCTCACTTCTAAGAGATAGGTACTGAGTGTGAGCCATTGTAAATAAAAATTTTCTTAGGCTTCTGCATCACATACTTCTATCTTAGTCTGGAGACAAATACCACTTTTCAATGATAGATATAAAAACTTTCAATTTACTATCTAGATATTTTTTTCAACTAACAAATTGAAAAGCAATTGGCAGTTTTATTAGATGTTAAATCCAGTCTTGCTTTTTCAGAACTTATTTTGTTACCTTTAAAATAGAATTCCAAACATATAACCAGAACTTGTGAAAACACTGTAAAAATCAATAGTGAATAGAAAAGTAGCTCTGTGGGGTTTTCAGAATATATTTCCTTAGTCACACCATTATAGAAACCATTTCTCAGGATTGGAGAGACTATATATTATGCCTGAGTTGGGATTTTTTGAGGTTAGCATCGTAATGAGAACACAGTATCACTATATTGTGTTTTTCTAATATTTAAAATTCTCTGAGATTTACGGGAAATTTTGAGACATTCTATCAATATATTTAATCAATTTGTTTCCATACACTTCTAATTTGTAAAATACACTTCTAATTTTAGTTTTTTAAAACAGGTTATTTGCCTTATTTTAATACAATTGGATCATGTATTTCATCAGCTTAAACTCCTTCAGTGAATACCTACTGCTTTTAATAGGTAAAAGCATTCACATATTTCTTTTGGGGTTCTTGGTTATAAGCACCAAAACAACTCTATTTTAAGAAAGAAAAGTTTTTATTTGTTGGAGTACCCATGCTAATAATGGGGAGCTAATGGAAAGACTTGGAAGGTACACAGGTATAAGGCAAGGCTGGATGTACAAAATTCAGAAAGGACAGAAACCATCTTTTATAAGTGACAGCCTATAGAGGATGCAGAGCCTACTAGTTAAGAATATGGACTCTGAAGCTAACTTAGCTGAACTTGAATCCTGCTTCCTACTGTATGATCTTGTGTAAATTACTTAACCTCTCTGTGGGTCGGTTTTTCCTATGAATGGGAATAACAGTACCTACCACATAGGAATTTGTATTAGGCTAGGGAAAGCTATGCTCTGGTAACAAACAACCCCCCAAATCTCACTAACTTTAAAATATTCATTTCATGCTCATGGAACATGTTCATTATGGTCTGGCTAACTGACAGCTCCATTATCTGCACTCTTAAATCCAGGCTGAAGGAGGAGCCATTCTCTGGAGTATTATCAATGGCCACAACAAAGGTGAAAGAGGACTGGAGGGTGTCTTATTGACAACTAGTTGGTAGGCGTAAAAATGACACACATCCCTTCTACTTAAAACTCCCTGGCCCAAACTGGTCACTTGGCTACACCAGAAGGACATCAGAGAGTACAATCCTACTACAAGTCCAGAATATTTGGCAGAGACTAATACAAGTTTCTAAATGAGTTAATATTTGTAAAACACTTAGAGCTGGACTTGACACATAGTAAGACCTATATGTATACTTGCTAAATAAATAGCCAGGGTATTTCTCTGTCTGGACACAGTCACAGCTAAATTTAATAAATACCAACCATCTTACTGCCTTTACATCATTCATTTCAGATACAACACCCAAGGCTGAGCTGTAGATACTTTTATGTACATTTGCTGCCATTAGGTGCCATTTCCCTCAGTCTCCATAGTGAGAAATGAAACAGATATTATACATGAAGTTTCCTTTTTTACCAGTAGAAGGAGGGGTCAGTGTTGATGGTACCCCAAACCATGAAATGTTTACAAAATTACCCCCTTGGCTACCTCATTTCCTCATATATCTTCTAACTCTATTACATTTCGAAAAATAATATTCCCTCATAACATAATAAACCTTAAAACTGCAAACATACCCAATTACCCCAAGAAAGGCAAAGAATCCACAAATCTCATCAGTTATTGCAGACAGCTGTAAGAGTTTAGGTGTCTAAGCCCAAGATTTTTAGGTGGCACCTTTTATTTCCTTAAGTCTATTATTATCCCATCTCAATAAAAATGATCTATAAATGCTAGTAAAACAGAGAAAAGAATGAAAAATACATCCATAAACAATCTACTCTCTTTCTGCAGGCGTGGTTCCCTTTTGTCATGGGGCCATAGTTGATATTCATGGTTTTTAACTCTTTTGCCGATTCATTATTACTTTTGCCTTTAGCCAGAACCTTGACCATGTTTGTTTCAACTTTGAAGGATGACCCAAAATATTCTCATGGCATGTGAGCTTTACAGTAATCGTACTTGCAGTGGATTGCAGTAGTCTTTCATTTCTTTTATAATGGAACAGTTGAAACTAGGGGAGTCTCTGATTCCATTCATGCTTCAATTCTCTCTCTCTCTCTCTCTCTATATATATATATATATTTAATAACTGATACATTCTAGGCACGGTTCTGTACAGTGGAAACCTTTGGTAGACAAAAGAAGACAAAGATCTCTGTCCTTGAGTCACTTATATTTAAGCATGAAGTGATATATGATAAACACTGAACACTAATGAGTAAATTTTATATAATGTTAGAATGTAATAAGTATGAAAGAGAGAATATGTAGAGAACAAGAAGGAGGGTTGGAATTCCTGGACTGTAGGAATTATAACCCAGTTTTTCTTAAAACAGATCCACTGCCCATATCAACTATATAAACTTCCATTTGGGATTGCTCAGTAAGTGGCATGAAGAACCCCAAAAGGCCAAGTAGCAGTATCAGTTTTTAATTGGTGGAGATATTGGTTCAGTTATACAAATAAAAACAAAAAAGCACACAAGTGGATCATTTGGTTTCCTAAGGGCAGGCTGCATGTCAAATTCCATGCTAGGAGACCTGACACTTGAGTTCTGGTTACGGGAAAAAGATGACAAAAATACAAACCATTTACCACATCCTCTAGGTATGAGATACTGTCCAAGCCTAAAAATGATTTGACTCCTTGTGCTGGAGAAATGCATTTTTACTAGAAATTTTATCATGCTATAATACCAGCTGCTTTTTGATGATCAGTTAACTGATAAGGTTTTGAATTTTACTTTTTCCGTAACATGATTTCCTTAAAGCAATGATACCATCATGCCAGGAGAGTGGATAAGGCATTTAGCAAGCCCATGAATGTTTGTGCTGGCATAACATGATGAGCAAAGAAAACAAATCTCAATCTAGAGTACATGTCTCTTCCAAGCTTCCTTCAAATGGAAGGTGTCCAATGTCATAAGCTTGGTACCAGGTATCTAGCTGGCTGCACCCTTTGTTGTATGTTATTGAATTGGGGGTTCAGGGGTGGTGGCTGTTACTGAAGAATTGGATTCTTATGTGTGGTACAGCAAGGTCAGCACTGATTGAGTGGAGAACTGTGATGTTGAGCTGATGAATATTGTTTGTTTATTAACCCACTGGACAAACATCAGGTGAATAGAATGTGACTGAAGGATATATGAATACCAAGTACACTCGTGCTTGATTAAGTCTCTTCAGCAGAGAGGGGCTTTCAGTAAACATTCACATAGAACAAATTTTTCTGCACTGTAGGCTTACTTTAAAAGTTTCAGGAACCCCAAAACTCTCTTTAAAATCCTCTATTCTTGCTCCTTATAAGTTCTTGGAGTAACCCAGTGCTGTCTAGTTGATCTTTGTGTAATGATGAAAATAGTTTGTACAACTGTCTAATATGGCAGCCACTAGACACATGTAACTACTGAGCATTTGAAGTATGACTAGTGTGACTAAAGCGCTAAACTTAAGCTTAAATAGGCACATGTAGCTAGTGGCTACAGCTTTGAGCAGTGAAGCAGCCAAACCGTTAGCCACATACCTTGTTTGTATTTCTGCCTCAAGCTCTTTAATATATTATCAAAAGTTTTACTCTAGGAAGATTTCTTCACTTTACTGAGCTTCAAGTCTCCCCTGTTCCACCCCAGGCATATTGCTAGTAAGTGGAGGAGCGACTTACTTACCCAAGGTATGTCATCTACAAAATGACAAAGCCAGGATTGGGGCCCAAGCAGTCTCTGGAGACCATGTTCTTTGCCCACTGCTGTCCTGCCTGTAGCCTACCCACAGGCTTCAATCAGAAGCTCCAGAGTCAACTTGACTTTTCTCTGTCTCTCATATCCCACACCCACTTGATCATATACTCTTGTCCATTATGCTTCCAAAGCTCTCCCAAATCTTCATTATCTCTGCTTCCACTATTTCATGCTTCACAATTTCTCTCCTGGATTTAAAAGTAGCTATCTCTTCATTTATGCATCAATATCACCTATCATTGTGCCTGGTACACAGGAGGAGTGGATGCATGGCTCCAAATGCTTTCTATATGATCTCTATAACTGTCATATTGCTCCATCTCCAATTCACCCTCCAGTTGCCACCAGAATAATTTTCTGTAACAGAAATTTGATTCTGTATCATTCCTTAGAATATCACACAAGTCCTTCACTATCTAACTCCAACACTTCACCTCTCTGAATTCATTCTCTGTATTCTTTTCTCTATTCAGTCCACCTACTAGCAGCTTGTCAACTGTTCCCTAGGGACCTAATATAAAGGCATTCTATTATTCTAGCTTATGCCATTTGTGCTTTTCTTTATCTGGAACATCCTTGACTACTCTAACTTGAGTTTAAGACTCTGCAAATAATCCTAAGACTGCAGATAATCCTAACACTGATTGCCATCTTACAGAAGATCTACCATATACGAGACCATTAGCCAATATATTAAATCCTTGCAACAACCATTCCAGTAGGTATAACTTCTTGAAATGTATGAGGAAATTAAGATTCAGAGAGTTGATGTCACATATCCAACTTCACATTGAACTGCCAGATTTGAATCTCTACTCCAAATTTAGCCCATTTTCTGTACCATATCTGTTTTATTTTTTACAGAATTTTTCCTGTAATTGATATCTAGTCTCATAGCGTTTTGGTCAGAAACATACTTGATACGATTTCAATTTTCTTAAATTTACCAAGGCTTGATTTGTGCCCCAAGATATGATCTATCCTGGAGAATGTTCCATGAGCACTTGAGAAGAAAGTGTATTCTGTTGTTTTTGGATGGAATGTCCTATAAATATGAATTAAGTCCATCTGTTTAATGTATCATTTAAATCTTTTGTTTCCTTATTTATTTTCATTTTGGATGATCTGTCCATTGGTGAAAGTGGGGTGTTAAAGTCTCCTTCTATTATTGTGTTACTGTCGATTTCCCCTTTTATGGCTGTTAGCATTTGCCTTATGTATTGAGGTGCTCCTATGTTGGGTGCATAAATATTTACAATTGTTATATCTTCTTCTTGGATTGATCCCTTGATCATTATGTAGTGTCCTTCTTTGTCCTTGCAATAGTCTTTATTTTAAAGTCTATTTTGTCTGATATGAGAATTTTGCTACTCCAGCTTTGTTTTGATTTCCATTTGCATGGAATATCTTTTTCCATCCCCTTTCAGTCTGTATGTGTCCCTAGGTCTGAAGTGGGTCTCTTGTAGACAGCATATATACAGGTCTTGTTTTTGTATCCATTCAGCCAGTCTATGTCTTTTGGTTGAAGCATTTAATGCATTTACATTTAAGGTAATTATCAATATGTATGTTCCTATTACCATTTTCTTAATTGTTTTGGGTTTGTTATTGTAGGTCTTTTCCTTCTCTTGTGTTTCCTTCCCAGAGAAGTTCCTTTAGCATGTGTTGTAAAGCTGGTTTGCTTGTGCTGAATTCTCTTAGCTTTTGCTTGTCTGTATAGGTTTTAATTTCTCCATCAAATCTGAATGACATCCTTCCTGGGTAGAGTAACCTTGGTTGTAGGCTTTTCCCTTTCATCACTTTAAATATGTTCTGCCACTCCCTTCTGGCTTGTAGAGTTTCTGCTGAAAGATCAGCTGCTAACCTTATGGGGATTCCCTTGTATGCTATTTGTTGTTTTTCCCTTGCTGCTTTTAATATTTTTTCTTTGCATTTAATTTTTGATAGTTTGATTACTATGTGTCTTGGCATGTTTCTCCTTGGATTTATCCTGTATGGGACTCTCTGTGCTTCCTGGACTTGATTAATTATTTCCTTTCCCATATTAGGAAAGTTTTCAACTATAATCTCTTCAAATATTTTCTCAGTCCTTTCTTTTTCTCTTTTTCTTCTGGGACCCTTATAATCCGAACACTGGTGAGTTTAATGTTGTCCCAGAGGTCTCTGAGACTGTTCTCAATTTTTTTCATTCTTTTTTCTTTATTGTGCTCTGCAGTAGTTATTTCCACTATTTTATCTTCCAGGTCATTTATGTGTTCTTTTGCCTCAGTTATTCTGCTATTGATTCCTTCTAGAGAATTTTAAATTTCAT
>NC_041219.1:14070100-14078564 GCF_002837175.3 Physeter macrocephalus | reverse complement strand
TATCCATTCTTCTGACTCAGTTATTCTGCTATTCATTCCTTCTAGAGAATTTTAAATTTCATTTATTATGTTGTTCATAATTGTTTGTTTCCTCTTTAGTTCTCCTAGGTCCCTGTAAAACATTTCTTATATTTTCTCCATTCTATTTCCAAGATTTTGGATCATCTTTACTATCATTACTCTGAATTCTTCTTCAGGTAGACTGCTTATTTCTTCTTCATTTGTTTGGTCTGGTGGGTTTTTACCTTGTTCCTTCATCTGCTGTGTGCTTCTCTGTCTTTTCATTTTGCTTAACTTACTGTGTTTGGGGTCTCATTTTGCAGGCTGCAGGTTCATAGTTCCCGTTGTTTTTGGTGTCTGCCCCCAGTGGCTAAGATTGGTTCAGTGGGTTGTGTAGTTTTTCTGGTGGAGGGAACTGGTGTCTGTGTTCTGGTGGATGAGGCTGGATCTTGTCTTTCTGGTGGGCCGGACCTCACCTGGTGGTGTGCTTTGGGGTGCCTGTGACCTTATTATGATTTTAGGCAGCCTCTCTGCTAATGGGTGGGGTTGTGTTCCTGTCTTTCTAGTTGTTTGGCATAGGGTGTCCAGCACTGTAGCCTGTTGGTCGTTGAGTGGAGCTAGGTCTTAGCGTTGAGATGGGGATCTCTCGGAGAGCTTTCACAGTTTGATATTATGTGGAGCCGGGAGGTCTCTGGTGGACCAGTGTCCTGAAGTTGGCTCTCCCACCTCAGAGTCACAGGCCTGACACCTGACTGGAGCACCAAGACCCTGTCAACCACATGGCTCAGAAGAAAAGGGAGAAAAAAAGGAAGAAAGAAAGAAAGAACAAAAGAAAGAAAGAATGAAAGAAAGAAAGAACGAACGGAAGGAAGGAAGGAAGAAAGAAAGAAAGAAAGAAGAAAGAAAGAAGAAAATAAAATAGTTATTAAAATAAAAAATAAAAAAATTATTAAAAATAAAAAAAATTTAAGTAATAAAAAAATAGAAAGAAAGAGAGAGAGCAACCAAACCAAAAAATAAATCCACCAATGAAAACAAGCGCTAAGAAGTATACTAAAAAAAATATACAAACAAAAAAACAAAAAAATAAAAAACGGAGAGAACTCTAGGACAAAAGGTAAAAGCAAAGCTATACAGACAAAATCACACAAAGAAGCATACACATACACCCTCACAAAAAGAGAAAAAGGAAAAAAATATATATATCTATATATTTAAAAAAAGGAAGAGAGTAACCAAATCAATAAACAAATCTATCAATGATAATAAACTCTAAATACTAAACTAAGATAAACATAAAAAGAGAAACAAATTAGATGCAGAAAGCAAACCCCAAATCTACAGTTGCTCTCAACGTCCACCGCCTAAATTTTGGGATGATTCGTTGTCTGTCCAGGTATTCCACAGATGCTGGGTACATCAAGTTGATTGTGGAGATTTAATCCCCTGCTCCTGAGCCTGCACAGAGAAATTTCCCTTTCTCTTCTTTGTTCACACAGCTCCTGGGGTTCACCTTTGGATTTGGCCCTGCCTCTGTGTGTAGGTCACTGGAAGGCGTCTGTTATTCGCTCAGACAGGACGGGGTTAAAGGAGCAGCTGATTAGGGGTCTCTGGCTCACTCAGGCCAGGGGTGGGGGGAAGAGAGGTGTATGGAATGTGGGGCAAGCCTGTGGCAGCAGAGGCCAGTATGACATTGCAACAGCCTGAGGCACGCCAGGTGTTCTCCTGGGGAAGTTGTCCCTGGATCACAGGACCCTGGAAGTGGCAGGCTGCACAGGCTCCCAGGAGGGGAGGTGTGGATAGTGACATGTGCTTGCCCACAGGCTTCTTGGTGGCTGCAGCAGCAGCCTTACCATTTCATGCCTGTCTCTGGTGTCTGCGCTGATAGCCGCAGCTTGAACCTGTCTCTGGAGCTCGTTTAAGTAGTGCTCTGAATCCCCGCTCCTTGCGCACCCCAAAACAATGGTCTCTTGCCTCTCAGGCAGTTCCAGACTTTTTCCCAGACCCCCTCCAGCTAGCTGTGGTGCACTAGCCCCCTTCAGGCTGCATTCATGCAGCCAACTCCAGTCCTCTCCCTGGGATCTGACCTTTGAAGCCCGTGTCTCAGCTCCCAGCCCCCACCTGCCCCGGCGGGTGAGCAGACAAGCCTCTCGGGCTGGAGAGTGCTGGTCAGCACTGATCCTCTGTGCGGGAATCTCTCCGCTTTGCCCTCTGCACCCCTGTTGCTGCGCTCTCCTCCGTGGCTCTGAAGCTTCTCCCCCTCCACACCCCATCTCCGCCAGTAAAGGGGCTTCCCAGCGTGTGGAAACATTTCTTCCTTCACAGCTCCCTCCCAGAGGTGCAGGTCCCGTCCCTATTCTTTTGTCTCTGTTTTTTTTGTCCTACCCTGGTACATGGGGAGTTTCTTGCCTTTTTGGAAGTCTGAGGTCTTCTGCCAGCATTTAGTAGGTGTTCTGTAGGAGTTGTTCCACATGTATATGTATTTCTGATGTATTTGTGGGGAGGAAGGTGATCTCCACACCTTCTCCTCTGCCATCTTGAAGGTCTCCATAACTGTTTTAGACAATGATTCTCCCGGAAATGTTCTCTTACATGTCCAAGTTCTCTTAAATTATGGCATTGGCTTGCCTATATTAAGTGACCATTCTATATTCTCTACAGTTTTGTGCTTCTTTTTATAATTCTATTACATTGTATTGTAATTATTTTATTTCTTTTCTAAGCAATATCTTAACCTTTGTATGTTTGGCCCATAGTAAGGACTCAATCAATACTCACAAAATGATTAAATGAATTAAAGGAATTCACAATTCCTACCTTCCAAATTAGCTTCTTTCTATTTTTAGATCTATAGTAATTTTTTTCTAGCATTTTCACACCTTTTTGGATACTAAGAGGCCAAGAAAATGGGGTTTAAACTTTCCATTACCTCACTTCATTTAACTCTTTTACATGAAATTTATCTCTTCTTTATATTCATTTACATTTTCTAATATTTTGCTTTTCTATAACTGATGAATGCTAAATTATTTACTCCCTTTACTCAATACAATACTGTAATGTAGAGTTTTTTATTGGGTATTATACATTGTATGAGGGCAGGATCTTTGTGTTTTTATGCCACTAGTATGTATTCAGACTTATAGTTCTGAAAATTTTTGGTAAATATTTGTTGAAGTTGGAACCATAAAAGACCCTGAATAGCCAAATCAATCTTGAGAAAGAAGAAGAAAGCTGGAGGCATCATGCTCTTTGATTTCAAACTATATTACAAAGCTATAGTAATCAAAACTGTATAATATTGGCATAACCACAGACACATAGATCAACGTAACAGAATAGAAAACCCAGAAATAAATCCACACACATATATGTTCAATTGATTTCTGACAAAGGACCCAAAAATATACAATGGGAGAAAGACAGTTTCTTCAGTAAATAGTGCTGGGAAAAAACAGGCACATGCAAAAGAATGAAACTGGAATACTATCTTATTCGAAACACAAAATTAACTCAAAATGAATTAAAACTTAAATGTATGACCTGAGAACATAAGACTCCTAGAAGAAAACATAGGCAGCAAACTCCTTGACATTGGTCTTAGTAAAGATATATATATATATTTTTGGATTTGACGCCAAAAGCAAAAGCAACAAAAGCAAAAATAAACAAGCGGTACTACATCAAATTGAAAAGCTTCTGGACAGCAAAGGAAACCATCACCAAAATAAAAAGGCAACCTACCAAATGAGAGAAAATATTTGGAAACCATATATCTTATATGAGGTTAATATACAAAATATATAAAGAACTCATACAACTAAAAAGCAAAAAAAAACAAAAACAAAACCCAAACAATATGATTAAAAAATGGGCAGAGGATCTGAACAGTCATTTTGCCAAAGAAGACATACAGATGGCCAACACATGCATGAAAAAATGCTCAATATCACTAATCATAAAGGAAATGCAAATAAAAACCACAATGAGATATCACCTCACACCTGTCACACTTGGCTGTTATCAAAAAGACTAGAAATAACAAGTGTTGGTGAGGATGTGGAGAAAAGGGAGCCCTTGTGCACTGTTGGTGGGAATGTAAATTGGTACAGCCATCATAAAAAACAGTATGGAGGTTCCTCAAAAAATTAAAAATAAAACTACCATATAATTCAGCAAATTCCACTTTTAAGTACTTATCTAAAGAAAACAAACAAAAAAATCTCAAAAAGATATAGACACCCCCATGATCATTGTAGCATCATTTATAATAACCAAGATATGGAAACAACCTGTGTCCATATATGGATAAAGAAGATGTGCCTTATATAGACAATGGAATATTATTCAGCCTAAAAAAAAGAATGAAATATTGCAATCTATGTCAACATAGAAGAACTCTGAGGGCATTATGCTAAGTGAAATAAGTCAGAGAAAGAGAAATACTATATGATGTCACTTATATTTGGAATCTAAAAAACAAACAAAAAATCTGAGCTCATGGATACAAAGAATAAATTTGTGGTTGTCAGAGGTGGGGGATGTTGAGGGTGTGAGTGAAATCGGTGAAGGGGTCAAAAGATACAAACGTCTAGTTATGAAATAAATAAGTTATGGGGATGTAATATACAACATGGGGACTATAGTTAATAACATTCTATTTTATATTTGAAAGTTGGTAAGAGAGTAGACTGTAAAAACTTTCTTCATATGAAAAAAATTTGTAACTGTGTATGGTGACAGATGTTAACTAGGCTTATTGTGATCATTTCACAATGTATACAAATATTGAATAATTATGTTGTACACCTGAAACTAACATAATGTTATATATCAATTATATCTCAAAAACCTGGTATATAAAGTATATACAATCAAAATATTTTAAACAGTGACCAAATGTAAAAATGAATTAGAGGCAGAGCTGGAACTGCTGGCTTGGGGTCTCTTCCCTCTGCCATCACTGAACTGCCCCAGAGCCTGAGGGGAGGGCGGCCTCACTGAGGATGCCGGTACTGGAGGGGCCGCAGCAGCTGAAGCCGTGAGACTCCTGGGGATTACGGGCCGAATCACTCATCCTGGGGTAAGCCAGCTGCCATGTCATGAGGACACTCAAGCAGCACTAAGGAGAGATCCATGTGTCAAGGAACTGAGGCCTCCTACCTACAGCCGCATGACCGTATGGATGAGAGGCTCTTGGTGCTCCAGCCAGGCATCAGGGCTGTGCCTCTGAGGTGCGAGAGCCAAGTTCAGGACACTGGTCCACAAGAGACCTCCCACCTCCATGTAATATCAAACAGCGAAAATCTCCCAGAGATCTCCATCTCAAGACCAAGACCCAGCTCCATTCAATGACCAGCAAGCTTCAGTGCTGGACACCCTATGTCAAACAACTAGCAAGACAGGAACACAACCCCACCCATTAGCAGAGAGGTTGCCTAAAATCATAAAAAGGCAACAGACACACCAAAACAGACCACCAGATGTGGACCTGCCCAGAAGAAAGACAAGATCCAGCCCCATCCACCAGAACACAGGCACTAGTGCCTTCCACCAGAAAGCCTACACAACCCACTGAACAAAACTTAGCCACTGGGGACAGACACCAAAAACAATGGGAACTACGAACCTGCAGCCTGCGAAAAGGAGACCCCAAACACAGTATGTTAAGCAAAATGAGAAGACAGAGCAACACACAGAAGATGAAGGAGCAAGGAAAAACCCACCAGACCTAACAAATGAAGAGGAAATAGGCAGTCTACCTGAAAAAGATTTCAGAATAATGATAGTAAAGATGATCCAAAATCTCAGAAATAGAATGGAGAAAATACAAGAAACATTTAACAAGGACCTACAAGAACTAAAGAGCAAACAAAGAGTGATGAACAAGACAATAAATGAAATTAAAAATTCTCTAGAAGGGATCAATAGTGGAATAACGGAGGCAGAAGAAAGGATAAGTGACCTGGAAGATAAAATAGTGGAAATAAATACTGCAGAGCAGAATAAAGAAAAAAGAATGAAGAGAAATGAGGACAGTCTCAGAAACCTCTGGGACAACATTAAATGCACCAACATTCGAATTATAGGGGTCCCAGAAGAAGAAGAGAAAAAGAAAGGGAATGAGGAAATATTTGAAGATTATAGTTGAAAACTTCCCTAATATGGGAAAGGAAATAGTTAATCAAGTCCAGGAAGCACAGAGAGTGTCATACAGGATAAATCCAAGGAGAAACACGCCAAGACACATATTAATCAAACTATCAAAAATTAAATACAAAGAAAAAATATTAAAACAGCAAGGGAAAACCAACAAATAACATACAAGGAAATCCCCATAAGGTTAACAGCTGATCTTTCAGCAGAAACTCTGCAAGCCAGAAGGTAGTGGCAGGACATATTTAAAGTGATGAAGGAGAAGAAC
Source organism: Physeter macrocephalus (assembly GCF_002837175.3). Taxonomy (NCBI): domain Eukaryota; kingdom Metazoa; phylum Chordata; class Mammalia; order Artiodactyla; family Physeteridae; genus Physeter; species Physeter macrocephalus. Next base: position 14,072,140 of record NC_041219.1, on the reverse strand, counting down.
CTACAACCAAGATTACACTATCCAGGAAGGATCTCATTCAGATTTGATGGAGAAATAAAAACCTTTACAGACAAGCAAAAGCTAAGAGAATTCAGCACCACCATACCAGTTTTACAACAAATGCTAAGGGAACTTCTCTAGGCAAGAAACACAAGAGAAGGAAAAGACCTACAAGAACAAACCCGAAATAATTAAGTAAATGGTAATAGGAACCATTATAATATCCATTTATGATAACCATTATAATAACCATTATAATATTGTAATATCCCAGGAACGCAAGGATTCTTCAATATACGCAAATCAATCCAAGCGATACACCATATTAACCACTAGTATTCAACATAGTTTCAGAATCTTTAGTCACAGCAATCAGAGAAGAAAAATAAATAAAAGGAATAAAATAAAATAAAAGGAATAAAAATAAATAAAAGGAATAAAAAATAAATAAAAGGAATAAAAAATAAATATACGGAATCCAAATCGGAAAAAAAGAAGTAAAGCTGTCACTGTCTGCAGATGACATGATACTATACATAGAGAATCCTAGAGATGCTACCAGAAAACTACTAGAGCTAATCAATGAATTTGCTAAAGTAGCAGTATACAAAATTAATGAACAGAAATCTCTGGCATCCCTATACACTAATGATGAAAAATCTGAAAGTGAAATTAAGAAAACACTCCCATTTACCATTGCAACAAAAAGAATAAAATACGTAGGAATAAACCTACCTAAGGAAACAAAAGACCTGTATGCAGAACATTATAAGACACTGATGAAAGAAATGAAAGAGATTACAAACAGATGGAGAGATAAACCATGTTCTTGGATTGGAAGAATTAACATCATGAAAATGACTCTACTACCCAAAGGAATCTACAGATTCAATGCAATCCCTATCAAACTACCACTGGCATTTTTCACAGAACCAGAACAAAAAATTTCACCATTTGTATGGAAACATGAAAGACCCCGAATAGCCAAAGCAATCTTGAGAAAGAAAAATGGAGCTGGAGGAATCAAGCTCCCTGATTTCAGACTATACTACAAAGCTACAGTAATCAAGACAGTATGGTACTGGCACAAAAACAGAAATATAGATCAATGGAACAGGATAGAAAGCCCAGAGATAAACCCACGCACATATGGTCACCTTATCTTTGATAAAGGAGGCAAGAATATACAGTGGAGAAAAGACAGCCTCTTCAATAAGCAGTGCTGGGAAAACTGGACAGCTACATGTAAAAGAATGAAATTAGAACACTCCCTAACACCACACACAAGAATAAACACAAAATGGGTTAAAGACCTAAATACAGTGGAGAAAAGACAGCCTCTTCAATAAGTGGTGCTGGGAAAACTGGACAGGTACATGTCAAAGTATGAAATTAGAACACTCCCTAACACCATACACAAAAATAAGCTCAAAATGGATTAAAGACCTAAATGTAAGGCCAGACACTATCAAACTCTTAGAGGAAAACATAGGCAGAACACTCTATGACATAAATCACAGCAAGATCCTTTTTGACCCACATCCTAGAGAAATTGAAATAAAAACAAAAAGAAACAAATGGGACCTAATGAAACTTAAAGGCTTTTGCACAGCAAAGGAAAACATAAACAAGAGGAAAAGACAATCCTCCGAAAGGGAGAAAATATTTGCAAATGAAGAAACTGACAAAGGATTAATCTCCAAAACTTACAAGCAGCTCATGCAGCTCAATATCAAAAAAACAAACAACCCAATCCCAAAATGGGCAGAAGACCTAAATAGACGTTTCTCCAAAGAAGTTATACAGATTGCCAACAAACACGTGAAAGAATGCTCAACATCATCAATCATTAGAGAAATGCAAATCAAAGCTACAATGTGATATCTCACATTGGTCAGAATGGCTATCATCAAAAAATCTACAAACCATAAATGCTGGAGAGGGTGTGGAGAAAAGGGAACTCTCTTGCACTGTTGGTGGGAATGTAAATTGATACAGCCACTATGGAGAACAGTATGGAGGTTCCTTAAAAAACTAAAA
>NC_041219.1:14034694-14070086 GCF_002837175.3 Physeter macrocephalus | reverse complement strand
AGAGTGAAGTAAGTCAGAAAGAGAAAAACAAATACCATATGTTAACACATATATATGGAATCTAAAAAAAAAAAAGTCATGAAGAACCTACGGGCAAGATGGGAATAAAGATGCAGACCTACCAGGGAATGGACTTGAGGATATGGGGAGGGGGGAGGGTAAACTGGGACAAAGTGAGAGAGTGGCATGGACATATATACACTACCAAATGTAAAATAGATAGCTAGTGGGAAGCAGCCTCATAGCACAGGGAGATCAGCTCAGTGCTTTGTGACCGACCACCTAGAGGGGTGGGATAGGGAGAGTGGGAGGGAGGGAGGGAGATGCAAGAGGGAAGAGTATGGAGACATACGTATATGTATAACTGATTCAATTTGTTATAAAGCAGAAACTAACAAACCATTGTAAAGCATTATATTCCAATAAAGTTGTTTAAAAAGAAATGAATTAGAAAAATATGTGGGAGAAATTTGACTGCACTTACTTGAATATAAGCAACATTTTCTTACCCATAAGCATTTGAGAAAAGAAAACTCTCCTCTAATTTGGTGGGGGAGTGGGATGATAGTTATATTCAAGAATATGAAAGGACCAAATGTGTCAATTATCACACAGTGTCTTGAAGCTTTCTGCCAGCTTCAGAATCTAAATCGCTTTGCATTTACATATTATGTTTCTTCTCCAGGTCTTTCCCTTAGGAAATTCATCCAAAAATGTCAATTCTGGTAAGTAATCTGTTATGGAAAATGCAGTCTTTTTTATTTGAACTATGTAATATCTGTGCACTTACCAGTCCCAGTTGTTGAATTAAATTTTTCAGATTTTTGCTAGATTTAGTTTAATTATTAGACCCATATGAATTCATTTACAACATGCTCTGAAGAAAAAGGCAGATGTATTGCACTTAAGTATTAAGTTTTATAGGAGGATTTTTTAATGTGCATTTTATTTATGTATTTTTTTGATTAATCATGGAGATGATCTATAGCATAAGTGATACTTTTGATACAAATTCAGGCTATAGGAGTTAAATTTTATTTAAATTCATTTTAATTATTTATTCATGCATTTCTTCATTCAGCACATATTTACTGAGTTCCTACGATGTGCCAGAAGTAATGGTGTCAGCACACAGTGGTGAAAAAATATCAAATTTTAAGAAAAACTGTGACTAAAATCAATTGATATGTAATATCGATACTTACTTACACTATAATTCCTAGAAAAAGAATATCTTACCTCTGATATGTAATAAAAATCATCCATATGAACCTTAATATTCATTTTATAAAGTACTCATCACCTTTTTCCAATTTGCTGGAAGTTTGTACATTGAAGTCTCACTCAACACCTCAAAAACTGTTAAAAGTATAATTATAGCATTTTAGAGCTGTAGCTAATCTTAGAGATAATTCAGTCACAAAACTCAAAATGGAAGTTCACCAAAGTTTAATGATTTGCCTATTTAGTCAGATGTTAAAGGTGGAGACAGCATAGGGCCCGGGTATAATGAATCTTAATTCATCCTATTCTTATGACACCATAATATAGGTATTTTCTACCACAGAAACTCAGCTTTTTCACTTAACATCATTCAGATGTTAAAATACAGCACAGAATTGATTTCTATGTCAGAGACTGTGGTTTACTGAAATCCATTTGCTCTTCTTCCTAGGCACGCAAATTGACTACATGCCCCAGACTTCTTTGCAGTTAGGTGTGAACATGTCACTGAATTATAGGCAATGGGATAAAATGGAAATGCTATGTGCCATATCAGGGACGAGAGTTAAGAAGATGGGTGGCCGGTTGCCCATTCTGTCTTTCTCCACTGACTGGCTGCAAATGATAACAAGAATCAACACTATAGTAGGAACATAGATTAAAGAACCCTGGGTCTCCTAATTACTACTTAAAGAAGAACTGCTTAAAGATCAAGATTCACCCCCTTGAACTGCTAAATGAGCAAAAAATAAACTTCTCTTGAGCTTTAGTCGCTAAAATTTTGTTGATGGATTTGTTTCTGCAGTTTTTGCATCACACCTCATTAAGGATTCTGACTGATTTCTTGGAATCTGAATATTTAAGCACCTAATCTGAATATTCCCACGGAAATTCATGCAGGTTTCATTCATTCTCTCTTTTGCAGGGAGAGTCTCGGTGAGAAAAGAAAACTGATTTTCATATAAAACATGAGTATATAAGTGTTATTTTAAGTATAGAGATAGCTCTATTTAGACATTAACTATTTTATGACTAATTTGATAGCTAAGAAGATTTAAAGCCATATTTTCATATAAGAAGTGCCAGTGTATGTCTATGAAGTTATCTTTTTTAAAATTTGGCCCTTGTCAACTTTTACAGAACTGTCAATGAATGTCTGCCAAGAAATGAAGAAGAGCTTTAATTACGTCTCAAAGAATGAAGGATGCAATAAAATTACAGTTCTCGTTTTGTAATCACATGCATTAAAAAAGCAATGGGCTAACACTGATATTCTCCAATGGTTTTACTTCATAACTGTTTTAGTCTATTTTTCTTCATAAACTGTACTCATTTTCTATATGCCACATTTTTCTTCAATGGTAGAGATAAGTACTTATATCAGCAACCTTTAAAAAATTATTTACCTTGAGAGTCCGCCTGCCGATGCAAGGGACACGGGTTCATGCCCTGGTCCGGGAAGATCCCACATGCTGCGGAGTGGCTAGGCCCGTGAGCCATGGCCGCTGAGCCTGCGCGTCCGAAGCCTGTGCTCCGCCACGGGAGAGGCCACAACAGTGAGAGGCCCGCGTACTGAAAAAATAAAAAATTATTTACCACTATTATAATGAGCAATTAAAGTGTAAAAAACACATATGTACATTTATGTGGAATATACTATGGTATATATACCATACAAAGTAAAACACATATATGTATATGTGTGTATGTGTGTGTGTGTGTATACATGCTACAAGAACTTCCCTAGGCAGAAATATTTCACAGTACTTATTCGTAATCACACACAAACATGTATCATGTTGTTTCATCCTCATATTTCAAAAATTCATGAAATAGTAATAAAAATAATAAAATTTAACATGGTTATTAATTTTATTATTTCCTTTAAAAGATATTCTCTTGAAAATTTGGAAAATAGAAAACTCAAATAGAAAATTCAAATATACACTATCATCTTGAAATAAATACACATCTAAAAAATAATATTAGGTTATTGTTATTTGAGTCTATAAGTAAAACATCAAGGTTTTTCAAAACTGCATTTTTTCTCCATTGTACTTATGGTGCACAGAATGAGATTAGTAATATACCCTGGTTCACTGAACATACTCATCGTTGTCAGTATTTAGCACACTTTTGTTTGGTATTTATTATATTTTAATAATGTTAATAAATTTAATAATGTAATAAGCACCAGCAAACTCACCAATGAAAATCTGAGTCATCTTGCCAATGTTTTAGTTTTTAGCTGTTTTAATGCCTTTTTAATATTTGTTTTTAAAACATATTATAATTTTTCTTTTATTACCTCTTTTGTTTCTCTTCTTTTGGCTATATTCTATAATAATTACATTATTTTTCCTGATGAATGTTGAATTCATTCATTCTGATGCTTCCTACCATTCTAATACATATATTTAAGGCTATAAGATTTCCACAAAGCATAGGTTTTGCTGAATTCTACAGGTTTTTATAAGTTCTGTTTTTACAATCATTCATTTCTAGGAATATTATAATCAGCCTAATTGAGGTATACTCTGAACACAGTAAAATTCATCAATTTTAAGTGAATTGCACAGTAAGTTTGGAGACAAATATATGTACTCATATAACTACCACTGCAATCACTGCAGAGAACATTTCCCTCACCCCAAAAGTTACATCATGCCCTTTTGCATTAAATCCCCTCCACACATCCACCCTAACCCTGGCAATTACTGATTAGTAAATGTGCCTTTTGTGGAATTTTATATAAGCACAATTATGTAGTTTATGATTTTTTATCTCAGGTTTTTTTTTAAACTAAGCACAATTTGTTTATCCATTCACCAGTTGATGGACATTTGTGTTGTTTACAGTTTTTGGGAATTAAGAATAAAATTTAATGAACTTTCATGTACAAGTCTTTGAGTGGACGTATATTTTCCTCTCTCTTGCATAAATACCCTAGGATTACTAGGTCATATGGTAAGTGTGTTTACCTTTATAAGAAACTGGCAAAGTATATTCTAATGCGGAAACCATCCCGGCAATATGTGAGCTTTCCAGTTGTTCTGCATTCTCACAGATACTTGTTATCACAAGTTTCTTTCATTTTAGCCATACTAGTGTATTTATAATGGCATTTCATAGTTTAATTTGCATTTCCCAAATGATTAATGGTGTTGAACATCTTTTTATGTGCTGACTGGACATTCATATAACTTCTTTTGTCTATTTTATTTAAATGTAAATTAACTAAAATAAAATGAAATTTTAAAATTCAGTGTTCTCAGAAATAGACCCACAAACATAGAAAACAAACTTATGATTACAGGGAAAGGGGAGAGGGATAAATTAGGAGTTCGAGATGAACATATACATACTACTATATATAAAATAGACAACCAACAAGGACCTACTATATAGCACAGGGAACTAAACTCAATATTTTATAATAGCCGATAAGGGAAAAGAATCTGAAAAGAATATATACATACACACATATATATGTATAACTGAATCACTTTGCTGTATACCTGAAACTAACACAACACTGTAAATCAACTATACTTCAGTTTTAAAAAAACTTAAAAATAATACATTTTTAAAAGTTTGGTTTTCTAGTCACACTTGGTCACATTTCAAGTGCTTAACAACCACATGCAAAAATGCAAACTATAAACTGGGAGAAAATATTTGAAAACAAAATCTGATAAAATATTTTAATATTGAATATATAAATAGCTCATAACTCAACAAAAAGTGAACCAACCTAGTTTAAACAACAGGAAAAGTTTTGAATAGACACTTCACAAAAGAAGTTTTATTCATACCAATTTCTTCCTTTTGTAAGTGACTTAGTTTCTTTTTCTTTGTTTGTTTGTTTGTTTTGTTCTGGAGGCATAGATTTCCTTGTAATTTTACTTTGATATATTTTGGACTTGACCCTTCCAGGTTAATTTTTCTAGGTACAAAGATAGACTTTTTCAATAGAAAGGGCAGGTCTGCTTTTATGTACGAAAAATTTTTAATATATAGCTCTGTTATAAAGTTCTGTTTTGTTTTTATCAGATCTTCCCATTCCAATTGTATGTATGTATGTATGTTGGATCTCTATGCCTGCCTTCTTTTTTTCAAAATTTAATTTTTTTTTTTTCAGATTTCATTTTTGTTCTTTTATTTTCTGTATCTATCACTGTGTATTGAGTCATATTTTTTTCTCCCTTGGATAATTTTTATCTCCATATTTATTTCTGAGTTGATTTTCTGTTTTTCTTCAATGACTAATTTGTTTTCCACTTCTCAGTTTTTGAATTTCTGATTCTTCTAGTGTACCTTATCTGTGACAATTATTTAATTAGGTTTAATTCATATTGATGTTATGTATCAGTTTTTCTCTTGTGGTTTGGAGTATCTCTTCAGCTGAAAAATTTTGATTTTTACTTTATCTTTTCTTCTCATACTAGCTTTTTATGACTAATGGGTTCCTTTTACTGTTCTTGATAAGCTTGGTAATATTTTTCTAGACCAATAATAATGGATTATTCTGTGGATGGAGGATAAAAGAGTTTGGGTGATTTTATCTATTAGTTCAAGATTACCTTCAGAGTGAAGGACAGTTCATTTAATAAATGGTGTATTGGGAGAGGTTGATTTTTTATTTTATTTTATCCAGTGAGCTCATTTGCCCTCCGTATATCAGCTATTTGTCAGACATGTGGGAAGGACATGATGACAGATCCAGAAAGCTGAGGGATAGAGAGCAAATGAACCCCTAGGATGAAGACCCAGAGTCATTAGAAAACCACAGACAATTCACTTTTTACTAGCTAGAATCAGAAAAGTCTTACACTTACACTTTCCCCCAACAAGACAACATTAGGAGGAGACCCTCTTTAGAGTTTATCAGTCCAGTAAGTTTAGAAAGTAGGGGTGGGGAAGCCCTGCCTAAAATTAGTTATTTTAATCTATTTTATCAGATTCTTAAATACATAGAGCTTCCTATTTTACTCCTGACAAATCCTGAGAGTACGCTGAATCATTACCAATGTCAAGCAGGCACCGTTTGCCCAAAATCATTGGCAAGGAGAAGCAACAACATAATCCCAGCAGTTCTTTTTACTATTTTATCATTCTGCAGCACAGCAATGCCCCAAGCCAAAAACTCTACTCCCTGCCTTGTCCCCCAGTCCTTACACAGGATGCACATACTAATTCAAAACAGAACCCTAGACACTTTGTGTTGTTGTTTTTTTCATTTATGGGTGTTTTCTATTTATCACCCCACACTGACCTTGTGGGAGGGAATCAGCCAAAGTATGAACACTAAAATAGTGCTCTTACAAAGTGAAAACATTGAGTCCCTGTAACATTTATGAAGAGTTCCTGCAACTAGCATAATTCTGAAACTTTTATGAGAACAATTTATAAGGATTTCTTTTAATAAGAGAAATTCATAATGGAGGTGATACTTATAAATTCTGGAATTTTCATCTTTCAGATGAGTTTAGGTTAAAAATATGTTTATTTCACTAACATATTTGCCTTAGTAGGTAATCTTGGCAAATAAGTTTTAAATTGTATTTTCCTTTATTAGAGTAAATAATGGACTGAAGTTTTAAAAGTACAAGTAGAGGTAAGAAAAAACAATGCTTTTTGGAGACTTTGAAGTTAATAAATTTTGTTTCACTGAGGCACTAAATGAACCACAGAACAACTGCTATTACTCTTTATGTAAAAATTTGTTTAACCAGAGATCTTAAATTTGGATCAAAGTTTCAAATAGGAGTGTATCAGGCATAAAGATATATAACTACATAGTTATTCAAACTCAAATTTGTTCAAGGTTTCTTAAGAGTTTTTTCATCCTTGGTTTCTTTTGGATGCTCTTTAAAGGACCTAAATCCTTTGTTTTGAAGATCAAACACTTAGAAATATAAATGTAATAAAGGATGGCAGTACTTCAATATATGTGCATATATGTCATTTTCCTCTTATATCCATGAATGGTGAATGAGAAAATACTATTAGCATGGTAAGTTGGGAGACAGGAACCTGGCAATGAGCCATAAAATGTACTAGAGAATTTACCTAACCATTCAGAATCTCAATGTACATAGCAGAGATAAAACCATCTCTAAACCTCCCGGGTAAAATTCTTGAATAGAAAATTTCATTAAGAAAGTAGTTGGCATTATCTTAGAAGGCTCCTCAAGGTCAGTTTACATGGAATTTTGTATGAGTAAATCAGGATGGGTTGAAGCTTTTCAATAAAGTTAAGATTCTTTTTTATAACCTTCCATTCTGAAATAGAGAGCCTTGATAAAAGACTGGAGCAAGTATAGAGCTTTTATAGACCCTGATGCAATGTTGGCTACCTTGAAGAGAGCCATACATCTCTATTTAATCATCCATTCTCTAAGGGACTTGGGATTTCAGATAAATTTAAATAAATCAACCTTGATTTTTCAGACAGAATTAGAGAACCTCTGATTTATGGGCCACTCAAACTTGTACCTATAACAGTGTAATGACAAAGTAGGAGACAATTTTAGATAAATGTCAGCTAAGATTACAGTTTAAACTCATGCTCAGTTGGGTCTTGTCTATGCGATATGTTCTTTGTAGCTTTGTTTTATCAATGTATCAAATGGCACTTATATTTTACAGAACCTTTCAACATTTATTACTTTCACAAAGGGAAAAATATATATAAATTGAAAAAAGTTCTGTGCACTGATTTAAAGCCCATACTAAGGTTCCAAAGGTAAAATCAAAATATTATTCTATCTTGTGCTCTGTCAACCTTGTTTAAAAAAAATCTTTTTTTTTTGGCTATAGAACTGGAAACCAGTAACTCTTTCAGAGATTAAAATTTTATGAACATGGTCTTCATATTGAAATACTCTGAAGGTAACTGGTTACAGTTTTTCCACCATTGTTTTTTCTACTCGGTATATGCAATTTTCAATTGGGGATATAATTGAGAGAAGACGGAGTAATTAGTTTTTCCTCAATTTGTAATAGTAAAAAAGGTATTTTGCTGTACTTTCCATTCTTGGTAGAGTAATAAAAGGTACATTATTGTCTCAGGGCATAATATCAGATCAGATATGAATGAAGTAAGGCAATGACTTTTAATAATTTAAACTAAATATTTTTAGTTTCAAAAATAAATCCATTATTCAAAATATATTTTAAAACATGATTAAATGCATATAACTTGTAAAAATTAATATATATTCACCATAGAAATTTTGGAAAATAAAGAAATATATAAGGAAGAAAAGCAATATTATGTCTAATCTCACTTTCCAGCTCCCAACACCCTTAGCATATAGAATATTATTTTGGTGTATTAATCTCTGGCATTTATATATATATGTATATATGTATATATAAAATTGGAATTATATTATGATTACATAAGTTTTATATCCTGCTTTTGGTCATTTTAGATGATTTAAAAAATATTTTCCCTTGTTATTAAATATTCTTGCACAGAATTTTAAGATCCACATAATAGCCTGTGAAATATATGTAGCATTATTTATTTCTTTGTTTATTATAATAAACATGATTCTCCTTCACAAGACACAATGTAGTGAACTAAATGTGAATATCGGTTGATAAAGGTACAGCTTTTGCTGGAGAGTCAGACATCTGAATAAATAATATGACAGAAAAAAATGAAGAAAAACATGATATGAAAACAAGAATTGGAAATCAATGATGGCTACAAAGAAATAAATTTTAAAGTCCCAAATTAAAGAAATTAATGTGCCCATGTTGCATTATTTTACTAAATTGAGTTAGAATTGAGTTTTTAAATATTCTTTTAATTTCCCAAGTAAATAACTTACTAAGGTTAAGCCATATATACATATTTTCAGTATTTCAATTTATTAGTGTGTTTTCATTCAAATAATAAATCTTCCATATGGTTATGTAATTTTTATTGCATTCCAGATGTGACATGAAAATTAAAATGACTTTCACACTATACTATCTAATTAGACATTAATAGAAAAAACAGTATATTATTTTCCATTTTGTAGCTCTCATTGAAAGATGAAACTTTTAGGAAAAAATTAATAATTTCTTTTGATAAATAAGTTTCTGCCAATTAAGATTGCCTTTTCAGTTACATAACATAAGGAGATAGAAACAGTACTTGATCTAAAGTATGCAAATTCACTCTTAAAAGCAATGTAAAATACAGCTGTATATAACAGAAAAGAAATTAATCTGGTACTGATGAGAGAAGGAGGAGAGAATAAAATCTGTTCATACATTTTATTGGAAATTTCATTAGATGTTGGTTCTTATTTTTTAGTTTTTGGGGTTGTCAATACATTGGATCACTGAAAGTCAAAGAGTAATTATAAAGTTTTAAAAGATATATATATATATATATATATATATATATATTCAGCTGATGAAGAAAATATATCCATAATTTCCATTAATCACTGAAGTACTTTTCCCTTTATCTTTCTTACTGATATTATTATATCTTGTACTTTTAACCTTAAATAATTATATACACCTCCTTTGATCTTTTTTAAGGTAAGCACAAATATAAGAACTAATTTAAAAATTTAAATATGTAGTTTAAAAGGATATATAACTTCACTTACACCAATGGATAGATCATCCAGACAAAATTAACAAGGAAACATCAGCGTAAGTTCATGTTAGACCAGATAGACTTAGCAGAGATATATATATATATATATATATATATGTATGTGTATATATATATATATATATATATATATATATATATACAACATTCCCTCCCCAAATGGCAGAATACATATTATTTTCAAGTGCACATGGAACATTCTCCAGAACAGATATGTGCTAGGACACAAAACCTGTCTTAAACATTTTAAGAAGACTGAAATTATATCAAGTATTTTTCCTGACCTTAATAGTGTGAAACTAAAATTACAAAAAGAAAACTGAAAATTTCACAAATGTGTAGAGATTAAACAACATCAAACTGAGCAACCATGGATCAAAGAGGAAATCAAAAGAGAAATAAAAAAAACTTGAGATAAAAGAAAATGAAAATACAACTCACCAAAATTTATAGAAATGTAGCAAAAGTAGTTCTAAGAGGAAATTTCATAGCAATACATGTCAGGAAACAAGAAAAATCTCAAATAAACAACCTACATTTACTCCTTAAGGAACTATAAAAAGAAGAATAAATAAAGCCCAAAATTAAAAGGAAAGAAAAAGCAAAGATCAGAGTAGAAATAAATAAAAGAGACTAAGAAGACAATAGAAAAGACCAATGAAACCAAGAGTTGGGTTCTTTGAAAACATAAACAAAATTGACAAACCATTAACTATTCACCAAGATAAAGAGAGAGGACTAAATAAATAAAATCAGAAATAAAAGAGACATTACAATTAATACCACAGAAATACAAAGGATCATAAGAGACTACCAAGAACATTTATATATCAATATTGAGCTTTGTAGAATAAATTCATAATTCCCAGAAAACTACAGCCTTCCAATTGAAACATAAAGAAATAGAAAATCTGAACAGACTGATTACTAGTAAGGAGATTGAATTAGCAATTTAAAAAATCTCCCAACAAAAAAAGTCCAGGACCAGACAGCTTCACTCATGAATTCTACCAAACATTCAAAGAAGAATACCTATTCTTCTCAAACTCTTCCAAAAACAGGAGGGAACACTTCCAAAAGCACATTACAATGCCAGCATTACTCTGATACCAAAACCAGACAAGGATACCACAAGAAAGAAAATTATAGGCCAATATCTTTGATGAATACAGACTCAAAAATCCTCAACAAAATATTAGCAAACTGAATTCAATGATACATTAAAAGGGTCATACACTATGATCAAGTGGGATTTATTCCAGGGATGCAAGAATAGTTCAGTATCTGCAGATCAATCAACATGATACACCACATCAACAAAAGGAAAAATAAAAATGACATGACAATCTCAATAAATGCAGAAAAAGCATTTGACAAAATTCAACATCTATTTATGATAAAAAAAAAACTCTCAATAAAATGGATATGGAACAAACGTACCTCAACATAATATAGGCCATATATGACAAGCTCAGTTATTCATACTCAATGCTAAAAAGCCGAAAGCTTTTCCTCTAAGATCAGGAAGAAGACAAAAATGTTCACTCTTGCCATTTTTATTGACACAGTATTGGAAGTCCTAGACGGAGCAACTTGGAAAGAAAAAGTAATAGAAGGTATCCAAATCAGAAAGGAAGAAGTAAAATTTTCTCTATTTGTAGAAGACATAGTATTATATATAGAAAACCCTAAGGACTCCACCAAAAAACTGTTAAATCAATGAATTCAGTAAAGTTTCAGGATAACAAATCAGTATACAGATATCTGTTCCATTTTTATACATTAGTAACAAACTAGAAAGAGAAATTAAGAATGCAATCCTACTTACAATTGCTTCAAAAAAAAAATACCTAGGAAAAATTTATCCAAGGAGGTGAAAGATCTATACACTAAAAACTGTAAGACAATAAAAGAAATTGAAGAAAATACAAATATATGGAATGATGTTTGGTGTTCAGGAGTTGGAAGAATTAATACTGTTAAAAAGTCCATACTACACAGTCTACAGATTCAATGCAATCCCCATCAAAATTTTAGTGTCATTTTTCACAGAAATAGAGCAAACCATGTCAAAATGTGTATGGAACCACAAAAGACCCTGAGTAGCCAAAGCAATCTTGGGAAAGAAGGACAAAGCTGGAGGCTTCATGCTCCCTGATTTCAAACTATATTACAAAGCTATAGTAATCAAAACAGTATGGTATTGGCATAAAACAGACATATAGATCAGTGGAACAGAATAGAGAGCCCAGAAATAAACCAACGCATATATAGTCAATTAATTTATTTTTAAAAAAACAGCCAAGAAAATACACTAGGAAAAAGATAGTCTCTTCAGTAAGTGGTGTTGTAAAAACTGGACAGACACATGCAAAAGAATGAAACTGGTACACTGTCTTATAGCATACACAAAAATTAACTCAAAATGGGTTAAAAAATTGAATGTAAGGTTTGAAACCATGAAACTCATAGAAGAAAACATAGGTGGTAATCTCCTTGACGTCAGTTTTAGTGATGATATTTTTTTTCGGATTTGACACCAAAAACAATGAAAGGGAAAATAAAGTGGGACTACATCAAACTAAAAAGTTTCTGGATGGCAAAAATACCATCAACAATATCAAAAGGCAATCTTCTGAGTGGGAGAAAATATTTGCAAATCCATATGTCTGATAAGGGGTTAGTAACCAAAATATAGAAAAAACTCATACAACTCAATATCAAAACAACCAATCCTATTAAAAAAATGGGCAGAGGCTCTGTATAGACATTTTTCCAAGAAGACATACAGATGGTCTACAGACACATAAGCAGATGCTCAATATCATTAATTATCAAAGAAATGCAAATCAAAACCAATATGATATATCACCTCACACTTATGAGAATGGCTATTATCACAGGTGTTGGCAAGGAAGTGGACGAAAGGGAACCCTTGTGCACTGTTGGTGGGAATGTAAATTGGTGTAGCCACTATGGAAAACAGTATGGAGATTCCTAAAAGTAAGTAAAAATAGAACTACAACAAGATCCAGCAATTCCACTTTGGGGATTTATCTGAAGAAAAAACAACACTAACTCAAAAAGATATAAGTATTCCCATTCATTGCAACAGTATTTATAACAGCCAAGATATGGAAAAAAACCTGTGTCCCCAAATGTGAGATTTATATATATATATAGACTATTACTCAGCCATAAAAAAGAATGATATCCTGCCATTTACAACAACATGGATGGATCTTGAGGGCATTATGCTAAGTTAAATAAGTCTGACACTTTGCTAGGAATTATGAGAGAATTCAGGGAATATTTCTGATTTCTTTAAAATAATACCTTATAAACTTATCAGCTTACAAACTATTTTACCAAATAAAAAACCAAGGCTCAGAGGAGTTAGACACTTGCCCCAAATGAAACAGCTGGAATGTCAACTCCAGAGTATGAACCAGGATCCGAATTGAACTCCAATGCTATTATTATTGAGTTCACTATTCAAGACCCTTTAATCAAATTGGAGAAATAGAAACTATGAACATATGAGAGGAGCACTGCCTCAGAGTGGGAGATCTTAAGCATGATGAACTGTTTCTTTCATTGTATACTCTTTCTACCAGAAGAAGGGCATTTCCAGTTACCTTATATCTGAAAATGAAATCCACCTTGTTCAAATGCTTTTTTAATGAACTTATTTACTAAGATAATAATATAAACTCTGCATGTAAAGTCTGTCATTCAATCTATCTTTGATTAAAAGTATATGGAGGTTCAGAATCAAATCTATATATCTGAGTCACTTTGAACGTAAACATATTTTATCCTTATAACTCCCCCAACTATATTCACTTTGAGCAATGAACAGTGGTGATGGGTTAAGTACAATCCTTTCCACATATTTAACATGGTAGGTGCTTTATAAATCTTACCAGTTGTGAAGCTGTGCACAAATTTGAGTGTGGAATAGAATCTTTCTGTATGCACAGCTGGATTCATGATGCATGGATATTTGTAGGTAACCTGAATACACAATGCATGGATAATATATAGATAATCTGGATATGTGAAACTTAAGCCAGTGACCCAAGCAGCAGCATCATGCCCAACCAGTGAAAAGTAATCAGTATCCAATATAATCTTCTGGGCCAATTAAATAAAAATATATTATTTTGAGCAGTTTAGAAAGGCTTTTTTAAAAATCATTACAATAAAGTCTTCCCATGTGACAAAATAAGACTTAAGCATTATGATACAGAGTCCAGAAAAAAAAGTAATGTTTTATTCAAAGGAATAAACTTAGTCATATGTTGAGTAAAGAAATGTTTTTGTATCTTCAGTTGTTTATATGTTGCAGACCATTTGGAGAGTAGGTTAACTGAAAATTCATTTTATTCAGTCAACTTTTAAAGTACAGTTAATAATTTATATTTGAAAACATTCATAATATATGAAAAACAAATTAGCCCTAGAGCTCCCCAGCTCGCACTTCATCTGCTCAGTGGAGTGCCTGTTGGCATCAATTCCTGGGGATGGTTTGCAAAAGACCATCCTAAATCCCTAGCAATCACTGGGATTGCTCCAGAATCAGCCTTAATTTAAGCATGAAGGAGAATTAATGCAGAGGTTCCCTCCAGCTCCTAAGCTCTGAGCTATTTAATTACTGCTTTGGCTCTGCCCAGGGCAATCAGCGCATCAAAGCTGTGACTCATTCCTGGGTAAGCCGAGTCTGGTATGGACCTCGGTGGATGAGAGCTTAATTATACCTTGTCTTTTTCACAGCAGAAACAACCGGTATATTTAGAGTCTTCTGCACTGCCTGAGATCATATTTAATCTACTGACCTGAAGATGAAAAGCTTCCAATGTGAATTGCTGACTCATGTAATACCTAGTCTCTCCTTTTCTCTCCATCTCTTTCTATTGTTATTGGTGGAGGGTAAGACCTCATCTTAAATATCTCTGATATGTTATTTTCAGTTCATGGAAATGAGACTATTTTTCTTTCTTGCTTGATTTTCTTTACATCTTAGATTGCCTCAATTTCTTTTTGAATATGAACTGATTAAATTTCCTGATTTTAGGTCAATACTACTGTTGATACTAGAGATCAGCTAGTTCAAGTCACGTAATTGTCAGTGAAATTTGTTCCTTCAAGGTTCACTATTGGTACCTGGCCACCCTGAAAATTTGGACACAGGTTATTAAGAGGCATATGTTAATTTCCCAGCATAGTACAATGGTTTTCTATAGTGAGTTTACAACTAATCGGATGTTCTCTAATGAGATTACAACTTAATCCATTGTAATTTAACTTTTATTTTTGATTTGTAATAAGAATAGCAGCATCTCACATGTACCAGGCACCGTCCTAAATAACTTTTTATATTATTTCAATCCCCACAAAAACTTCTATGAGATAAATTTTTGTCATCTACATTTAATAAATCTAAAAAGAAAGACTCTGATTTTATGAGATTCATCCAGGCCCAAAAAGCAAGTAAGTGGTAGACCACAGAGTGAATCTAGGTCAGTCTGAATCCTTGTCCCATGATCTTAATCAATAGTATATACTACTTCACAAAAAAATTGTACAGATTAAAAGCTATAAAAGTATTTAGATAGACTGTCTTTGAAATAGTTAACTTCTCTAAAACTGAAATATATTTTCTATGAATCTGAGGCAATCCATTGAGAGTTTTTAAGAGTTTAGATTAACTGTAATCTTTTATATGAAGAGCCAGATCTTTAGCTGAATCAACTTTTATCAGACTCTATGATGATTTGACAGTGTTCAACACAGCTAAAATAATACGATCTACCAAAGATCTTTAGTCTGTATTTGGAAAATCTTTGTCAGATGTGAGACTACAATCTTGTAACATAAATATCATACTGAGATCCATTACTTCACACATTGTCAAATAGAAATCCTGGTGAATATTTTACTCATTACATTTCTCAACATAAGTTTTCAAGATATTAAGCAGTCTAATTATTTTTAAAAGTAGATATATGTAGTAACAGCAACAGGAGTATAATTTTAGAATTAGGCTATTTTCACATTAGCTCTGTAGCAGACTTCAGAACACACTTGAAATGTGGAACGTGTAAAAACATTTATCAAAAATGAAATAAGGTGGTGTCTACACCCACACTTGTAAGGGAAAATTCCCAAAAGCATTCTGATGCTAGTTGGACATTTTCTCCCACGTGTAATTATTTTTTAATTCCATCAATTTCACACTGTGATTGTTTTTTCCATAACCAAGTCTCCTGTCAGAATTAGGTATATATTCAACTTGATGACTACTTTTCTATGTTTATATTTACCTGTCCTTTCCTGGACAGCTATGGCCCCACTTTTTGTATGTAAGCTTTCATGTATAATAAAGGGAAGTGGGCACATCAAATAACTGGAAGCTCTGATTCATGGTATAGGCCTTAGACACGAACCTGGCTGAGTGGCCACTTGCCTGACTGTCTTCAGGACCCCAAAGAACCTGAGTTTTTAAAGCTTTCACTTCTTCCCATCTTGCTTCGTGTATAGACTCAACTAAAATAATGACAGAACAGTGGACTATCCTATAAAGAATGTAGCCATAGTCAGAAACAAGTGCTGCTGTACACATTCCTGTGTGGTAGGGCTCACAGGACTTCGTACAAGCAATAAACTATCTGACTGTGTCTAAGAAGTATTAAATCTTTCCACCCAGCCTTAAACAATCTACCTTGGGAATTATGTGTTTATAGCTAATTGCAACCAGGTACAGAACTGGTGGCTGGGCTGAATTCACATGAATAGCCAAAGGGGATTTAAATATTTGTGTTGTTGAAGAAAAGAGCATGCTAATATATTGATTGATATAACACAATTTTCAATATTTATCCAAACCAACCAAAAATTTCTTTGTGTAACTGAACTATTCATCTCATCCCAAACAAATCACGCTACATCCTGTATTTTTCACCACTGCCACCCCTTTGGAGAAAGAGATAGAAAAACTGAAAGCATAACAGTTATCATAATCTATTATTTCATTTTAATTATGTACTAATTTAACCATGACTCATGCTAGCAATAGGATTCTTAATACCACTACTTTGGGGAAGTAGATTATGATTTTTCCCTAAACCACTTGCTTATTCTTGTCATCACTCTTTTATTATTCCAGTGCTTGAAATTCTGATAGAAAGATGTATTTTTAAGCATTCTTGGAAAAATATCAGTAGGCTCCCAGCAAATCTCTTAGAGCAGTGAAACTGCATTCAGATTTTGCATTAAAATGGTAGATGAAAGGAGACAGACACCGATGCAGTCTAGGAGCAAGGCAGCCAGGTGCTTAGTAAGGATTATGTTTGACAATTTAAAAAGGAGGGGAAAAAAAAGCTGTGCACATCATCAGTCTAAAACCAGGAACAGAAACCCATTGAATTCAAGCTGTGTCATTTATTCCATCACTGCCGTGCGTGTGCCACCTTCTCCTCCTCCTCTACTTTATCCTTCTATTTCTTCAGTTTCCACCCACATGGATTGTTGCTACCACCTATTATCCTCCAAGGGAGATAGGAGGGTGGACTGGCAGCTTTAGCTCTCTGGAGAGCTGGTGCAGCTCCAGTTCTGGAAATCAGCTCACTGTGAGTGTTGGATGCCTTCTGAGCACTGAGATTTCACACTTTGCTAACATGCTTGCAGTTCCATATTTTAGGCTCTGTGTGATTACAAATGTTTAACAGGCTAGTAAGATCATCCCCCGGAAATGTTTGTAGAAACTATATTTCAGAACGATTTCTAAATGTCTTTTTTTTTCTTTCAGAAAATCAGGATAGGATTGAGAGGCTGTTCACTTATAACAGGATAATGATAGAGAACTGTTTACTTCTAAGGCTGTTGGATCAAGCTTTTAAGGAGAGTGATTAAAAATGCATCCATGGCAGAATAAGAATGTACACTGATAGTACGAGGAATACGATTTTATTTTCTTTTCCTACACTCCAGATGTGTACTAGGCCCCTTACACCATCCTCTCCAAGGTTCTCTGAAAGACATTCTCCTAGTTGCAAAGTGCCTTAGGTGGGACAGTAAAATAACAAAGACAATTACTAACAAATACCACAATGACTGTTGACCTTCTAAGAAATCTCTCTGGGAGACTGTACGTTAATTACAATGAAGCTACCACGGCTTGAAACCTTTCTGGAATTCCTCTTCTGGAATTGTGTTCAGAAAGCCTGTTTTACAAATCACCTAAGAAAATGAATTTCGTATCTTGTCTATTCTTACTGCTGTGAGTGCACTCAGGATGAGTTTAAAAACTGGGTTGTTTCATAACCAGTTTGAATTTGATGGGAGAGCATTTGTCACTGATAGAACTTACCAGTTTCTGATTTTTTTAAACAGAATCTCTCTTTTCAAGTATTCATGAACTGCTTATTGAATTTCAACAAGAAGTTCATGAATTGGTCAGCATCTAGAAAGATTGATTAAATAATATAGACTATTTCCATAGAAATGGGCTTATTATTATTACTAACTTCCAATATTTTTACATGGCAAGTCAAAAGAAAATAGTGTTTTAAAAACTCATGAAGAAGTATGGTTCTTGAGTTTTCAGAAGTTCTAGAAAATGAGACTCTCACCCTGAAGTGAAAACTGACAGTTAACTTTATCAACTTCCAAAAAAAAAAAAAAAAAAAAAGGAAACGCACAAAACTGAAAAGACTACAATTAAAAATAAAATAACAGCTTTGTGGGTTTGACTATAATAACCACAGTAAAGGAAAATAAAATTTGATTCTTCAGTTGCATATGAATAACTCAATCATAGCAACTATAAATAAGGTCCTTAATTTAAAAGCAATACAAACACCATTTTTAATCCTTTTTTTTCAAGTTTATATATGCTTCTTAAAAACCTTGATTATATTTATTATTCAATAACCATTGAAGGAAACTCAACACAATTTTTAAAAGCTACATTCACTGAAGTACCAATATAATGTAAAATCTGTCATAAAACTAGTAGTGAGTTATTCTAAATAATACTTGAATACTGTTATCAGCTATTATCAAAATAGATATCCTTCTAATTAAGCAAAACAATTTAACAACATTTTTAAGGCACAGGTAGTAGGCCATGAATGAGTTATATTCCAAATATTTATACACTAAAATTGCAAAATTTAACTCACAGTATATCTCAGATATGCAGGGGAAGAGTAAATTATTTATCTGTATTTGATCTGGTTTTTCTCATAAGTATCTACTTGATACTAGGATGTTACTAGGCAGGTATGTGTCTGTGTGTGCAGGGGGAGCGACATCTAATGAAATATCTAAAAACTTGCAAACTTAGTTCAACATAATGATTAGGCAATCCCATTTAATCATGCTTAATTTCTGTAGGAAACAAGAAAATTTTTATTTCTTTGTATTTTACCTTCCTCCTCAGTACCCAGCATGACTTCTTATTTATGGGAGAAAAAGCATCACCAAACCCTACTTGAACTGATATGAAAACCATATGCAGAACCCCGCTGAAACTCAAGGGCTTTCCCACCACACCCCCTACTGCCCTAGTGGAGTGTGATATAGTATACTGTAAGTCCCCTCCATATGAACGAGGTCCGTTCTGAGAGTGCGCGTTCGTAAGTCCAACAAAGTTATCCTAGGTATCCAACTATCACAGTGGGCTATACAGTACTGTACTGTAATAGGTTTATAATACTTTTCACACAAATAATACATAAAAAACAAACAAACACAAAAAATAAAACATTTTTAATCTTACAGTACAGGACCTTGAAAAGTAGGGTAGTACCAGCTACATCACTGCTGCTTTTACGCTTGACATCCTGGGTTTGAAATAATGATACTGTACTACTGTACCCTATACAGCACTGTACAGTAAAGTACACAAAAGCACAACCACTTGTAGAGGATGCACGCATGTGACAATGTACACCAGACACGTGAACCGACTTACGTGATTGGACATGTGAACATATGTTTGCATCTTTGAAAGTTCCCAACTTGAAGGTTCATATGTAGGGGACTTACTGTAGTTGATTGTTTTAATTATCTCCTTATTTTTGTTCATCTTGTCATTGTTTCTAGTAGTAGAGGTGGAACAAAAGTACTTGCTGTGTACTGAGATTTGCCTTCTTTTAGTAGAAAAAAGGATGAGAACTCAGTTATTCCTTCTGTGATGATTCCAAATATTCAAACAGTTAACCTTGCATTTATCATCCTTTCAGTATCTCAGTGTTCAATTCTTTTTATGATCTTTCTACTCAAAGTGTGAAACATAATCAGCAATATCTGCATCACCTGTGAGTTAGAAACAAAGAATCCCAGACATACTTTAGACCTATGCAATCAAACCCTGCATTTTAACAATATAGCCAAGTTAATCTTATGCAATTTAATGTTTGTGATACACTTCACTAGGAGACAGAAAAATGTGATATGAATTTTTGTTCTACCTTTGTGACCGTGGTCAACTAAGGATTATATTCCTCATCCATAGGATGGGAATAATATGCTTATAGGTTTTTTTATGCATACATTTTAGCATTTAACAAGGTTTCCTCCACCCCTTTCCCTAGGTAACCAAAACAACCCTTTATGTCCTATTGGGATTCACCTAATCTCCTAGTGAGGTATCTACCTATAATATTTATTCCTCAAAATATTGTATCTGACAAAACTTTCTGTGCTCCATGGTCAAGCGGAGCTGGATTTCAACACTGGTGCTGTCTCTTGGAAGATTTTTAATGAAGATTAAATGACATAATTAAAATGAAAATGTTTAGCAGTTTTTCTGAAACAGAATAAGAATTCAACAATGTTTCCCTAATGAATATGAATTTGCCCAAAACCAGTTGAGTGAAATGAATGCTATATTGTTTTGTCTGAAACCAGTAGAATCTGGTTCTAAAGATCCAACTCATTGACCAGAGTTTGATGGGATTCTCAGAGGTGTATTTATTTTCTAGAAAGTGAGTGCAGCAGCTAGTCTTTAGCATGTATTGGCCATGAAGGTGTTTGGGACTCAAATATTTAATTCCTTGGTTATCTGGCCACACTAGTTTTCATTCTCCTTTCTTTCCCTCTTTCAAGTAGCTCATTCTCACCCAATAATTAAATCTCCTACCCCTTCAAAATTGCTGATTTTAGCTCTTAGTTTAAAAAAAAAACCTTAAGATGTGAACTCACATATAAATGAATTGCTGGTATGAAATTATCTTCCCATAGTCATATATGAAGAAAAGAATATTTCTTAATTTAAATGAATTTTTATTCTGTTTTTCTGTTATTGTGATCACACATATACTGAAATGTATATTCTTTTATTTAAAAATATGTATTGAGAGCCTACTATGCACTAGGCACTTTTCTAGGCAATGGGGATTTAACAGTTTAAAAATAGACAGGAAGCCCTGCTGGAACAACTGTACATCCATATGCAAAAAAATGAATCTAGACACAGACCTTAAACCTGTTACAAAAATTAACTCAAAATGGATCATACAGATAAATATAAAATGCAAAACTGTATAACTCCTAGAAGGTAACATAGGAGAAAACCTAGATGACCTTGGGTTTTGGCAATAACATTTTAGATATAATACCAGGGGTATGATTCATGAAAAAAAGATTAATAAACTGGAACTTAATTAAAATTAAAAATTTCTGCTCTTTGAAAGATACTGTCAATATAATAAAAAAACAATCCACAGACTGGGAGAAAATGTTTGCCAAAAAAGATACAGCTGATAAAGGACTGTTATCCAAAATATACAAAGAACTGTTAAAACTCAACAATAACAAACAACCTGATTAAAAACTGGGGTCAAAGACCTTAACAGACACCCACCAAGTAAGATATACAAGCAGCCAATAATTATATGTTCTACATCATATGTCAAATTAAAACAACAATGAGATGTCACTACAAATCTATTAGAATGGCTGAAATCCAGAACACTGACAATATGAAATACTGGCAAGGATGTGGAGCAACAGAAACTCTCATTTATTGCTGGAAAGAATGTAAAATGGTACAGTCACTTTGGAAGGCAGTCTGGTAGTTTCTTGAAAAGCTAAACATTTTCTTACCATAAAATTCAGCAACTGCTCTCCTTAGTATTAACCCAAAGGAGTTGAAAGCTTCTGTTCACACAAAAACCTGCACCCAGATGTTTATAGCAATTTTATTAGTAATTGTAAAATACTTGGAAACAATCAATATATCCTTCAGTAGATGAATGGATAAATAAACCATGGTACATCCAAACAATGGAATATTGTTTGGTGCTAAAAATAAATGAGGTATCAAGCCATGCAAAGACATAGAGGAAACTTAAGTGCATATTACTAACTGAAAGAAGCCAATCTGAAAAGGCTGCATACTGTATGATTACAACTGTATGACACTCTGGAAAAGACAAACCTTGGAGTCAGTAAAAAAAAAAAAAAAAAATCAGTGGTTTCCAGGGGTTATGGTGGGGAGAGATGAAGAGGCAGAGCACAGAGAATTTCTAGGGCAATGACAATACCCTGTTAATACCATAATAATAAATACATGTTATGATACAGTTGTCCAAATCCATAAAATGTACAAAACCCAGAGTGAACTGTAACATAAACCATGGATTTGGGGTGATTATGATGTGTCAATGTAGATTCATTAATTTTAACTATGGTGTGGAATGATGATAATTGGGAGGCTGTGTCTGTGTGGGGACAGGGGTATATGGGAAATATCTTACCTTTCTCTTAATTTTAGGGTGAACCAAAAATTTCTCTAAAAGAAAAACAAAAGACTATTTTTATTTATTTATTTTTTACATTTTTAAATGACTATTTTTTAAAAAGTGTCATCTTCATGTTCTAGTGAAGGAGAAACAAAATTTAAAAATCAAATATACAGTATATTAGATGGTAATAAATTATACATAATTAATTAAGCCAGGTAGAGGGAAAGTGGAAATGTTAAGTGGGGCAATAAGTGGAGGTGGCATTGAAAATGCAACTTCTAACTAGTATGTCTGAAGCAGTACACAGGGTAGAGAGTGGACATATGGTCAGATCATTTTGGGAAATGTATCAGACAAGCTAAGGTCAGGTCACATATCAGTAACTCCCAGTAATATAATCCAGAGGCATAGAAAACAAAGGTTTTATTTTTCATTCATGCTGCATGCACATTTTAAGTCAACTGAGAGCTCTATTTTATCTTCAAAGACATACATACATAACTACCATAATTTTCAGTTTTTGTCAACATAAGCTATTTCATACATTACAGTGCACACACAACAGAAGAAAAGAAATTCTGTTAAGCATGACAAACAGAACATAAAATTTGGGGGGCAGTAAAAATATAGAGGTTTATAACATGTTTAAACTTAAGATGTTAGCAACTTAAAATAGACTCTTACAAATATAACATGTTGTAGGTAAGCCTAATGGTAACCACAAAGCAAAAACCTACAGAAGATACACAAAAGATAAAGACAAAGTAATCAGCATACCACTAAAGAAAGTCATTAAACTACAAAGGAAAAGAGCAAGAGAAGAAGAAAGGAACAGAGAGGCACTATAAAACAGGCAGAAAGTGATTGAAAAAGATGGCAGTAAATACATACCTATTCATAATTACTTCAAATTTCCAATTAAAAGATATAGAGTGGCTGAATGGATTAAAAACACAAGACCCATCTTTATGCTGCCTAAAAGAAATTCACTTCAGATATAAGGACACACACAGATTGAAAGTGAAGGAATGGAAAAAGATATTCCCTGAAAATTGAAATCAAGGAAAGCTTGGGTAGCTATACTTATATCAGACAAAAGAGATTTTAAAAAAGACTAACAAGAGACAAAGAAGGTCATCACATAATGATTAAAAGGTCAATACAATAAGAGAATATAACATTTGTTAATATTTATGGACCCAACATAGGGGAACTTAAATATATAAAGCAAATATTAACAGACTTAAAGGGGAAAACAGACAGCAATACAATATATGAGAGGACATTAACACTCGACTTACATAATGTATAGATCATCCAGACAGGAAATCAATAAGGAAACATTGGTCTTACATGACATATCAGATCAGATGTACTTAACAGATATATACAGAACATTCCATCCAAAAGCAATAGAATTCTCAAGTGCACATGGAACATTCCCTGGGATAGATCACCTGCTAGGCCACAAAATAAGTCATACTAAATTTAAGAAGACTGAAATCATATCAAGTATCTTTTCTGACCATAACGATATGAAATCAGAAATCAATTACAAGAAGAGAACTGGAAAATTCATATATATGTGGAAATTAAACATGCTACTGAAAAACCAAACAAATCAAAAGAGGAACAAAAAAATAACTTGAGACAAACGAAAACCGAAAGGCAACATATCAAACTTTATGAGATATAGCAAAAGCAATTCTAAGAGGGAAGTTCATAGTAATAAATTCCTACTTTAAGAAACATCTCAAGGGCTTCCCTGGTGGCGCAGTGGTTGAGAGTCTACCTGCCGATGCAGGGGACACGGGTTCGTGCCCCGGTCCGGGAAGATCCCCCATGCCATGGAGTGGCTAGGCCCGTGAGCCATGGCCACTGAGCTGTGCGTCTGGAGCCTGTGCTCCACAACGGGAGAGGCCACAACAGTGAGATGCCCGTGTACCGCAAAAAAAAAGTAACATCTCAAAAAACTACCTAACTTTACATCTCAAAGAAGGATACAAAAAGAAAAAAGCCCAAAGTTAGTAGAAGACAGAAAATAATAAAAATCAGGAAAGAATAAATAAAATAGAGACTAAAGAAAGACAGAAAAGAAAATCATTGAAACTAAGAGATGGTTCTTTGAAAGATAAACAAAATGGACAAACCATTAACTAGATTCACGAAGAAATAGAGAGAAGCCTAAATAAATAAAATCAGAAATGAAAAACATGTTACAACTGATACCACAGAAATACAAAACATTATAAGAGACTGCAATGAACAATTATATGCCAACAGTTTGGAAGAAAAACAAGAAATAGGTAAAGTCCAAGAAACATACAACCTACCAAGACTGAATCATGAAGAAATAGAAAGTCTGAACAGACCAATTACTAGTAGGAGATTAAATAAGTAATCAAAAACCTTTCAACAAACAAAAGTACAGGATTGGATGCCTTCACTGATAAATTCTACCATATATTCCAAGAAGAATTAACACCAATCATTCTCAAACTCTTCCAAAAACAGAAGAGGAAGGAACACTTCCAAACTCATATTACAAGGCCAGAATTACCCCGATACCAAAACCAGATAAGAACACCACAAGAAAAGAAAATTACAGGGCAATATCACTGATGAATACAGATGTAAAATCCTCAACAAAATATTAGCAAATTGATTTCAACAATACATTGAAAGAATTATACAACATGATCAAGTGGGATTTATTCCAGGGATGCAAGGATGGTTCAATAAAGGACTGATCAAAATCAGTCAATGTTATATACCACATTAACAAAAGAATAAAAATCATATGATCATCTCAATAGATGCAGAAAAAGCATTTGACAATATTCAATATCCATTTATGATAAAAACTCAACAAAGTGGGTATAGAGGGAACATACCTCAACATAATAAAGGCCATGTATAACAAGCCCACAGCTAATATGGTACTCAACGATGAAAAGCTGAAAACTTTTCCTCTATTATCAGGAACAACACAAGGATGCCCACTCTTGGCACTTGTATTCACATAGTATTGGAAGTCCTAGCCAGAGCAATTAGGCAAGAAAAAAAGCAATAAAATGCATCCAAATCAGAAAGGAAGAAGTAAAACTGCTACTATTTGCAGATGATATAATATTATATATAGGAAACCCTAAAGATTCCATCAAAAAACTTTCAATCTATGTGTCTCCTTATATCTGAAGTGAATTTCTTGTAGGCAGCATAAAGATGGGTCTTGTGTTTTTAATCCATTCAGCCACTCTATATCTTTTAATTGGAAATTTGAAGTAATTATGAATAGGTATGTATTTACTGCCATCTTTTTCAATCACTTTCTGCCTGTTTTATAGTGCCTCTCTGTTCCTTTCTTCTTCTCTTGCTCTTTTCCTTTGTAGTTTAATGACTTTCTTTAGTGGTATGCTGATTACTTTGTCATTCAGCCACTCTATATCTTTTAACTGGAGATCTGAAGTAATTATGAATAGGTATGTATTTACTGTTTCATTAACATACAGAAATCTGTTGTGTTTCTATACATGAATAAGAAACTAGAAAGAGAAATTAAGAATACAATCCCATTTATAATTGCTTCAAAAAGAATAAAATACCTAGCAATAATTTAACCAAGGAGGTGAAAGATCTGTATACTAAAACTATAAGACACTGATAAAAGAAATTGAAAAAAATGCAAATATATGAAATAATACTCAGTGTTCATGAGTTGGAAACACTAATACTGTTAAAATGTCCAAATTACCCAAACAGTCTACAGATTCAATGCAATCCTTATCAAAATTCCAGTGTCATTTTTCACAGAATTAGAACAAACCATCCTAAAATGTGTATGGAATTACAAAAGACCCTGAGCAGCCAAAGCAATCTTGAGAAAGAAGAACAAAGCTGGAGACTTCATGCTTTCTGATTTCCAAATATATTACAAGGCTACAGTAATCAAAACATCATGGCACTGGCATAAAAACAGATACATAGATCAATGGAACAGAATAGAGAGCACAGAAATAAACCTACACATAAAGGGTCAATTAATTTATTTTTTAAAAAGCCAAGAAAATACAATGGAGAAAGGATGATCTCTTCATAAATAATGTTGGGAAAACTGGACAGCCACATGCAAGAGAATGAAATTCAACCACTATCTTACATCATACACACACACAAAAACCTTAAAATGGGTTAAAGATTTGAATGTAACATCTAAAACCATAAAACTCCTAGAAGAAAACATAGGTGGAAAACTTGACATGTAGCCCTCCAGCTATATGTGGAGTGTTCAATGCTGAGTTCTGAATCTTAATGCTAGTTTTCTTAACATGTAGACACTACTGAATTAAAAAAAATTTTTTTCAGAGTTTTTGCTTGGTTTCTTATATTTTGTCCCACACAGCTTTAAAATTTGGCAAATATCTTGAGTACAAACTGACACAGTACTGACATCATTCTTTGCACCACCCATCTGACTGAGATCCTGGCCCCTTATGTTTTTGTGTTTGTTTGTTTGTTTTTTGTCTTTCTATCCCCTGAAAGCAGCCTAAAGCTGTGCTCTTTCTCTGCCTATTAGAAGAGGCCTTTTCTCCGGGCCCGTGCTGTGTTCAGTCTTCTGCCTCATGTTTAGAATCGTAAGAAAAAGAAAGAGCTGTAAAACGTTGTTTGCTTAATCTTACACCTGCTTATTCCTCAGGGATTATGTCCATTAAGTCCTCAGCTGTTCTCCAGTGCCTATAATTTTTAAATATTTGGGAATCAGAAGAACCATGTTAAATTTATCTTCTCTGACTATCAGATTTCATTACCTATAAATGTCTTTACTCTCTCACTAGCTTGTTCCCAAAGTGAAATGGCACAATATTTGTAAAGAAGATTTTAAACTTCAGAGACAACCATCAGTTATACTTCATTTTCCCCATATCACACTAACAACTGCTCTACAACCAATTTTCATTGAAAAGTCCAAGTTAATCAGAAGAATGAAAAGCAAAAGTAATGAATAAAATATCTTTATGGTTTCTACCAACAATATCCATCTTTCCCTGTATTTCAACTCAGTTTTGCTTAGGTTGTAGGAACATGGGAAGAATTGATTTACAATGACTGAACTACAGCACTGGTGCAGTGATAAGGGGAAAGAGTTGATCCAACCATTCTGAATGGTCCATTGGATTTTATAAAACAACAAAAGGCCTATTTAAATTAGTGACACTTGAAAGATTTCTGATTTAAATCTTGATGGATGATCACAGTGGACAGAGTGTTTATACTAATTCTTCTACTTGATTGCTGGAAGCTCTCCTCCCCTCCCCTCTTAGGTCACCGGCAATCTGTGAAGAAGAAATAGTTGCCCTTCACGGATTTAGACCCAGTGAGAGCTGCATTTGCATAAAAATAAGAGTTTATATTCAGCTTATTCTTCCACTGATAAAGATAGTCCTTGAAGCAAAATAGTCCTTGATAGTCAAAATGGAGGACTATCAAGAGAAAAAGTCATTTTTATTTCCACTGAACTGAACTGAAAATTATAGTCAGATGATGTGATCCAGACATTAGTAATTTCTAGTTCTTCAAGAAACAAATGGATTAATTTTTAAATAAATGAAAGAGTAATATGAAAGTAAATCTTTCATTGATATAGTATGCTTCAGAATCTTTTCATAACAAAAATATACTTCACTGATTTTAATAAATGTATAAATTCATTTTTTAATCCAACACACTTTTACTCAGAATCTATTATACTGCAGTGAAACTAGTGATCAATTAAAACAAGCAAAAGTATGTATCTGGTTCAAGTCTTTAGAATTGTTTCTGAAAGCAATGCTCCAAGTATGTACATATGATATCAGTGTTGGGCTACCTAATTTTTGTCTAGAAATATAATAAAAAACTTGTCCTCTTATTATATAAAGTCAAAATTTCAAACCCTATATTCCTTGATGTAAGTTGGAAAACTGTTCACATTATCAGTATTTTATTGCCTTTCTATGTGTTTAACTACTGATATTATGTATTTAACAAAGTCCATACTAATTCATATATACTTTCCAGTACTCATATATACCTTTGCCTAAATCAGCAAACATTATTTAGTTAGTTATCTAAGCTCCATAAAAACTTATTGTTAGAAAATATAACCTCCAATGCAGAATGCTTTAAAAGATAATTTTACATCACTAAACAAGTTTTCTATGTAGAGTTACTTTCATCAGAAATCTTATTTCCTAATTTACTTTACTTTACTTAAGGATTATTTAGAGTAAAATTAGAATAATCTCTTTTGATTAGCATTTTTTTCTGTGTGATAAAGTTAAAAATGATAACTAAGTGATTTAAAGCATCAGGTGAAGGGCCACTAGAAAAGAAACCTTTTCAGGCATGATAAATATGGTTTTATAAGGGATGTAATAACAGTAAATGAAATTTATCTCATGATGTATTTGTTCAGATGAACCTACTCTTCACTGAGCATTTTTGAAGCATATAAGAGAATAATTGAAAAAGGAGCAACAATTTTTATAGGAAGAAAAATGAACCTTGAGAGATATAACAAAATGTTGATAATGAGCTAACTCAATTAATGAGGGATAGTCTATGAAGTAGTTGATTTGAATTGAAACACTAGGGATTTAATTGACATATAAAGATACTCCCTGATGATGAGGATTACTAGTTACTGGAATGTGTTCCTAAGAGTTCTGCTGGAATTCCCACTTTTTAAAGTGGGCACGAATAATTGGATATCACAGAAAGTCCCCAATAGTATACTTATGAATAGATGGGTTCTCTCTTACTCTGAAGAACAGTCAGCATTATATTTAAATGCAACTCTCAAAGCTTTCTTACAATAATTTAGTTTAAGAAAAGGAGAATTACCAGTCTCATGTTTTATTAAGCCAATAAGCCACAAATCAGATGTATTGGTTATTACTGTTAGAAACTTGACATCACAGTCATAAATACTTGCAGACAACATGCTTTTCTATGTATTAGAACTAATGGGAAAGCAAAGTGCCCAGGTACAAAAATAAATATACCAAAATAAATAACTGCCCTATATATCAACTAGAACAAAAAATATAAAATGTTCAGAAATGTTTTAATAATAAATATGATGAAACTATATTATAAAATTATGAAAAAAAACCCAAACTCTATGAGAGAAACTTTATAAAGTCTCCATAGTTAGAACAAATGATATAAATCTCCAAAGTCTTCTCTAATAAGTTTAGGCAATTTTAAGCAAAATCTCAAATGGGAAAATGTTTCTTTTTTTGCAGGAATGACTTAGAATATTAACTACATAAAATAGATAAACAAGATTAGCCAAGCCATTTTAAAAAGGAGATTGAGTAGCATTTATCTTGTCAGATCTTACAAATATATCATAAAAATAAAATAATTAAAAATTCATAATTTAATTATTGTGTAAAATTTTGTGAGTAGTAAAATGCACAGCTTCTCCAACTTTTTTCTCTAAGATGCCATGACAAGATAGGGAAAGAAAATTACCACGTTGAAAAAGAGAAGACTCAAAGTCAATCTACTGACAGATTCTGTGAAGAATTTCCAGTAACCACAAAGCCAACAAATTTTAATTAAGAACAAATTGGTACTGTGACCTAAAAAGGATGCAAACATTTTCACCTTAAAGAAAGTAGAGATGCCTTTCCCTTATTTTCCCCAGTGATTCTAACGTTTTGTCCATAAATATAAGATTTGTAACAAAAATGTTGGAGCAGTAACTATATTGTGTGACTTTTTTTCACCAAACCGTTTATTCTATCTCCACAGTTCTACAGGTATCTATTTTTAAAATTTACTCATCTAGTGATTATTTTTTTAAATGTAAGAAAATATGAGTACATATATTAGTATATTTCTTGCACAAAGGATAACATACTATGTATATTGTTTGGCATCTTCCTTTTTTCATTCCACATTATGTCTTGGACGTTGCTCCATATCAATTTATAGAGATATTCTTCTTTCCATTTTGAAGCTGCATTGTATTTGATTGTTTAGGCAGAGAATAATTTATTCAATCAGGTCCAAATTGATGGATATGTGGGTCATTTCCAATACATTTCCACTACAAATAAGACTACAAAGAATAACTTTTTGCCTAAGTAATCCCCCCCTCCACCCTCAGCCACGCAGCATGTGGGATCTTTGCTCCCTGACCAGGCATCGAACCCACGCCCCCTGCATTGGAAGCGCAGAGTTTTAAGCACTGGACAGCCAGGGAAGTCTCTTTGCCTAAGTAATTTTATATTTGTGCTGGTACATCTTAGGAATAGAATCCTAGAAAAGGGACTATCAGATGAATTAGTAAATGCTCAGCAACTTTTCTAGGTCTTCTCACATTCTTCATTGTAAGTGTTGAACTATTTTGCATTCCCATCAGCAATTACTAAACCTTCCTGTTTCCAAACAAGAGTTTGTTATCGAATTTGTAGATTTTTGCAAAAGAGCTTAGAAATATAATTTTAATGTTTATTTTCATTATCATGAATAAGGTTTTCTGTCTCTTCACATGTTTAAGAGCTATTTTCATTTCTTCCTCTCTGAATAGTTTATATATTAGAACAATTAGCCTTTTGTGTATATTATATGCCTCAAATATTATTTCTCAGTATGTAATTATAATTTTTATTTTTTAGTGTTTTCTAGAATGAAAGTTTTAATGTACTCAAATCTAGTAATGCTTTGAGACATAATTACAAGTGTTCCCCTTTCTCTAGTTATAAAACAATTTACCCAGGCTTTCTTTAAGTACACGTTGGTTTAAGTTTCCACATTTTCATCTCTGATCCATTTGGAATTTATTGTGCAGTACAGTGTGACATGAATCCAATATTATCATATTATCTCTTTTCAACTGACAAAGTTGCAACTATCTTTAGCAGAAAGTTCTTATCTCCTCACATATTTGAGATGCCTCATTCTTCATATACTGCATTTCCACATGTATTCGTATCTATTTGTGGATTTAGGAACCTGTTCCAGTGTAGGTCTGCACCAATAATAAACTGCTTTAATTATAGAGGTTTTATAATATGTTTTAATATTTGGTAGGGTTATATCCCCCAATATTCTTCTTTTTTGGTGAAGTTTCGTGGTAATTCTTATTTGTTTATTTTGCTATATGAATTTTATAGTTAATCGTTAAAAATAACTATAGTTAAAAATAAGCCTATAGACATTTTTATAGAAATCATGCAAATTTGCAACTTAGGAGGAGATGGCATTTTCATGATGTTGAATTTTCATATCCAAGAATAATATATGTTTTTATTTTTTATTTGCTTAAATCTATCATGTGTCTTTTGGGGTTTTAAACTTTTCCTCATATAGTTATTGTACAACTTTAATTTTTTTGTGCTTAGGTATTTTTTTTTTTGCTTTTTTGTTATTCTTACCACAGAAAACAGAATTTTCTCTGGCATATCTTATAACTGGTTTCTTTGTATTGATTCCTATATGTATACTTCCTGTTATTTTACCACATTCTCTTATTGTTTTGTAGGTTTTCCACTAAATTTCTTTGGTTTTCCAGTTATATAATCACATAAACTGTAAAACTCCTTTCATTTTTTATTTTATTCTTCTGGCTGCATTATTTTACCTAAATGCAGTGACTAACACCTCAGTACTGTGTTAAGTAATAATGATAATAGTGGCATACTTGTTTTATACTTTGAAGAAATGCCTCTAATATGTTCTCAATATATTAATTTTTCAATATATCAGTCAACTTTTTCTACAAACAACCCTAAAATTAAATGGTTTTCACAATAAACGCTTCTTTCTTCTTCTCAGCTTGATGGGTTGATTGTGTCTTTGCCTGACTCCTCTGGTCTCAGTCTGGCTTAGCTCTGTAGGTTGACTTCAGGTCTGCTTCAGGTGTCTCCCCCTGCTAGGATCCAGGTTAAAGGAAAAGGAATTAAGGCAGCAGTCCCTAACCTTTTTGGCACCAGGGACCAGTTTTGTGGAAGACAATTTTTCTATGGACGGGCTGGGGGATGGTTCAGGCAGTAATGTGAGCGATGGGGAGTGATGGGGAGCAGCAGAAGAAGCTTCCTTAGCTCGCCGCTTGCCTCCTGCTGTGTAGCCCGGTTCCTAACAGGCCACGGACCCCTGAATTAAGGGAATAAGTGTTCCACTGTTTGGAACAAATTTTAATTTGTTTATTTTCCTGTTTACTGATATAGCCATTTACTGCTATGAATTTTGCTCTGATGCTCATGATGCTTTAGCTCATGATGCTTTAGCATCATGCCATAGATTATGATAAATAACAATTATTAGTACTGGTAAGTTTTACAATTTAATTTTGTATTTCCCCCTTGGCATAAGAGGCTCTTTTTAAAGCGTTTTTATTTTATTTCCCTGTGGCAGAGCCTTGATTCTGCTGCTTCTCCTTCTACATCTCCTCTTTCTCCTCATTCTTCTTCTTCTTCTTCTTTTTTTTTTTTTTTTGCCACACCTTAGGGCATGTAAGATCATAGTTCCCTGACCAGGGATCGAACTCACGCCCCCTACAGTGGAAGCATGGGGTTTTAACCACTGGACCAAAAGGGAAGTCCCCTCCTTCTCATTATTCTTATCATTCATATTATTATAAAGAAAAAGTTAACAAATGGAAATGATTAGAAGGAGAGAAGTAGTGAATATGAAAGAAGGAAAATGGAGAATAAACCAAGAATTATAAATGTGCATGAAGAATAAATAAGAACAGAAATAAGATTTAAAAACAGAAATGAGGAAAATTGTTTGAATTAAAATAGTAACTAAGTATATAGTTAAAAGGGAACCACTATGCTCCCACCCAAATTAGATAAGATCCAAATCAAACATGTCCTGACTAAAGGTTTAAATTTCAAAAAGAGATGAGAACAAAAGCCTATAAACTTTGGTCAAAAAAGTAGTTTTAAATTTTATACTCATACACAATAAGATGCCAAAAAGGAACTGGAGTAACACATAAAGGTATTGAACAAACATGTTGAAAACACAAGAATTTTATAAACAACCAAGTCTTCCATGTCAGAAGACAATGAATTTCTCAGATATACAAGGGCTTAGAAAACATACCACCTATGTACTCTTATTGAATATACCACTAACAAACACACAACATACACACACATAAAACTTTAAGATTTTCTTGTTATTTACAACAAATATTATTTTTTAACATCTTTATTGGAGTATAATTGCTTTACAATGGTGTGTTAGATTCTGCTTTATAACAAAGTGAATCAGCTATACATATACATATATCCCCATATCTCCTCCCTCATGCATCTCCCTCCCACCCTCCCTATCCCACCCCTCTAGGTGGTCACAAAGCACAGAGCTGATCTCCCTGTGCTACGTGGTACTTCCTACTAGCTATCTATTTTACATTTGGTGGTATATATATGTCCATGCCACTCTCTCACTTCATCGCAGCTTACCCTTCCCCCTCCCCGTGTCCTCAAGTCCTAATATGCCATTTAATATACATCTCAAAAAACTAACTGCCTTGACTTTTAATAGGTAGAGCAGTTAGCAGAGCTTTCTGAGATGCAGTTCCTGGGTTATAATCTTCAATTTGGCTTGAATAAAATTAAATAAATTCTCTACGTTTGTGTCTTTATTCCTGTCTTGC
This sequence comes from Physeter macrocephalus, assembly GCF_002837175.3. NCBI lineage: Eukaryota > Metazoa > Chordata > Mammalia > Artiodactyla > Physeteridae > Physeter > Physeter macrocephalus. The sequence goes on along the minus strand of NC_041219.1, from coordinate 14,035,816 downwards.
CGCTAGGTTCTTCAGAATCATTTTTTTTTTTTTTAGATTCCATATATATATTTGTTAACATATGGTATATGTTTTTCTCTTTCTGACTTACTTCACTCTGTATGACAGACTCTAGGTTCATCCACCTCACTACAAATAACTCAATTTTGTTTCTTTTTATGGCTGAGTAATATTCCATTGTATATATGTGCCACATTTTCTTTATCCATTCATCTGTTGATGAACATTTAGGTTGCTTCCATGACCTGACTATTGTAAACAGTGCTGCAGTGAACACTGTGGTACATGTCTCTTTTTGAATTATGGTTTCCTCAGGGTATATGCCCAGTAGTCGGATTGCTGGGTCATATGATAGCCATATTTTTAATTTTTTAAGAAACCTGCACACTGTTCTCCATAGAGGCTGTAGCAATTTACACTCCCACCAACAGTGCAAGAAGGTTCCCTTTTCTCCACACCCACAGGTCCCATTTTTAAATTTTTGTTTTTATTTCCATTACTTTGTGAGGTGGGTAAAAAATGATCTTGCTGTGATTCATGTCATAGAGTGTTATGGCTATGTTTTCCTCTAAGAGTTTTATAGTGTCTGGACTTACATTTAGGTCTTTAATCCATTTTGAGTTTATTTTTGTGTATGGTGTTATGGAGTGTTCTAATTTCATTCTTTTACATGTAGCTGTCCAGTTTTCACAGCACCACTTGCTGAAGAGGCTGACTTGTCTGTATTGTATACTCTTGCCTCCTTTATCAAAGATAAGGTGACCATATGTGCATCGGTTTATCTCTGGGCTTTCTATCCTGTTCCATTGACCTATATTTCTATTTTTGTGCCAGTACCATACTGTCTTGATTACTGTAGCTTTGTAGCATAGTCTGAAGTCAGGGAGCTTGATTCCTCCAGCTCTGTTTTTCTTTTTCAAGTTGCTTTGGCTATTCGGGGTCTTTTGTGTTTCCATGCAAATTGTGAAATTTTTTGCTCTAGTTCTGTGAAAAATGCCATTGGTAGTTTGATAGGGATTGCACTGAATCTGTAGATTGCTTAGGGTAGTATAGTCATTTCACAATGTTGATTCTTCCAATCCAAGAACATGGTATATCTCTCCATCTGTTTGTATCATCTTT
>NC_041219.1:14010005-14034227 GCF_002837175.3 Physeter macrocephalus | reverse complement strand
TGATTTGCATATATTGAAGAATCCTTGCATTCCTGGGATAAACCCCACTTGATCATGGTGTATGATCCTTTTAATGTGCTGTTGGCTTCTGTTTGTTAGTATTTTGTTGAGGATTTTTGCATGTATGTTTATCAGTGATATTGGCCTGTATTTTTCTTTTTTTGTGACATCTTTGTCTCGTTTTGGTATCAGAGTGATGGTGGCCTTGTAGAATGAGTTTGGGAGTGTTCCTCCCTCTGGTACATTTTAACAAATATTTTAATATGATACTATGCATCAGATACTCTGCCAATAGTTGGGATAAGCTGGTGATCAAAACAGAAGTGGATCGTGTCTTCGTGGAGATTTACAGAGAAAAACACAAGAAAAACCATAACCTTAATTAAAAAATGGGGGACTTTTAGATAAAAGAAATTTTTTAAGTTTTCATAAAGTTTGGTTCTTGACTTCAGGAAGTCGTTCAATTCATTAAATTTTTCTCATGTGGACTGGATAAATACTGGTTCTGAATTTGTATTTTCCTAAGGGAAAATGTGATTTTTGAGCCACATCCTTAATCCTACAATTCACATGAAATTTCCTGTCTTTTTAAGAACCCAGTTAAAATTATTGTGCTGAAAGTAAAACAAACAAAAAATATTATTTGCTGTCTCCAAAAAGGGAATCCTTGTCAAAGATAAAACCTGTAAATGTTCCTTTGTTGACCACTGTTAAAATCATATATGAAATAATCTCAAGTATGTAAAGTAAAAATCTCTACAAAATAGAAGACAATTCTTTTAAGGGTCTATTTTTTATAGTGGTGAGGCTACTGTAACGAATAAAATGTGACGTTAGTACAATTAATGTACAAAGAACTCTTTCAAATTTATAAGTGACGTATTGGAACCTAGTTTTAAAAAAGATCAAAGATCTGAAAAGACAATTTATTAACACCAAGTTATTTTATGAAATCATGCTCAACCTCACTGAGAGAAAATTAAAATATACTCAAATGCTGAGATGCAATTTTTAGCCTATCAAAATGAAAAAAAAAAGATTTTAATGTGCATAATTTTGAGCCTATAATTCTACTTATATAAATGTTTCTCAGGCATTACATTCAGTAACGTGGATATAGACATTTCTACAAGGGTACAACTAAAACATTGCATAAAATAAGTGCTTTTTGTCTGGATAGGCTTGTTATTAGAATACAGATGGATATAACTCCCTCCCAGATTTCCACAGAAATGGCCAAAAAGAAGAAAAAAAATGGAGGAAAATTTTGTGTCAGAAAAAAAGCCAGTCTTTTGAAGCTTTGGTGAATCTATGTTAGTTAGTAATGCCGGCAGAATGAGCTTCTAATATGAAAGCACAAGTGCTGGAGAAGCAATAAGGAAGACACTCATAACTTGATTACCACTGCAGATTCGAAGCAGGGGATGCTTGTTCTCGAGACCAGCTCATACAAGATATAAGAAGTTTAAACTTGCATATAATACAGCTCTCAGAATGAGAAACAGAATAGATAGATTATAAGCAGTGATCAAATAAATGTTAAGAATAAAACACTGCTAACCTGAAAAAAGTCCTTGAACTTCTTTCTAAAGCAATTTTAACTAAGGAAAAGAGACCAAATCCTAGACAAAGTCTGGTAATGTACAGGCTGCAGGCAAAACAAAACAAATCTGTACAAATACCTTTAGAACACAAATCAGATTTTCAGCAGGCATCTGTGAAATATTGAATATTTTTTAAAGTTTTAAAGTAAAAATGATTGTACATTCAGAAAATATTTATCCAACCAAATTGTCATTCTTCTCAAAGATAATGCCAAGCCATTCTCAGATATTAGGAGGCCAATATACTTTCTTTTTAAAAAATAATCAAAGAGATACTTCAATTGACTGAGAGATAAATGACATGAAGAATGGAAGAATAAAGAGATTGTGATTTTAAAAGGATTTAAGTTGAGACACAGAAGCAAAGATTTAGCTTAAAAATTAATTCCTATGGCTAAAAGTAATCAAACATTAAATAATTAGTAGGAAAGTAAATAATTTTAAAAATATGAATGTAATGTACTTCCCAGATAACATCAACAAAAATAGAGACTAAACATGCAGAAAGACCAACACTGTCACTTACGAAAATAAATGGATCTAGGTTTTAAAACATAGGTAAGTAAGTATATTAAAGGCCTGCCAGGCTGTTTACTGAACAAAATAAAATTGTAGGAATGCAATGATTAAAATAGACTTTTTCAGACTTCCGCTCCTGAATACCATCTCGAGTTCATAGATTTTTAGTCGCTCTCAGATATTGACTAAAAACCTCATTTTCTAGTTTATAAGGTCCACTTTGATTTAAAGCAAAAGCTGACTTCCTCTTTCCTTTAAAAGATTCTTTCCTTCTCCCCTCGCTGATGCCTGACTCAACCCACCATGCGGAAAGGGGATGGGTTCCATGGTTTGGCCTCCTCCCCATCAAGCTAGGCCAGCCTCACCAGGAGTGAGAAATCCCAAGAGTGCACAACCTTACATGACAGGTGCTATTGTAGTCCAGCAACCTGGAACCATGCTTGTGTCAGAAATTTAAATCTCATTTTATTTGCTTTTTCTGCCCGTGAAGTGCTTTTGTGGGCCTTTTGGAGACCCCGCCACTGGACTGTCTCACCTGCAGCAGGCTGATATGTGTGGTGCTGCCTCTGGTGACCAGTTTTGGCCTTCCCACTGTCTTGCCTTCAGGAGGACCTCACCACTTGGACCCAATCACTGGGGCTGTTTCCCATCAGGCTTACTCTCACCTAGCTACCTTCCCCAGAACGTTCCACAGGAAAACCCACAGCCATACTGTGAACTTCAGTGTGTTTCCAGGACGTCTCCCTCCCCTCTGTCACACCAGGCCCCTCCAGCCAGCCTCTGGCCTTCAGCTGTTTCTCAGCCTTGACACGGACACCAGTCACAGTGTCTTTCCAATTCCAGGACACGGATCAATCTTTCTGAACGTGCTCTTGGGAGCTTTCTTCCCTGGCTGGGAGGGAGTGACAGGTCTATGCCTGTGGGAAGGAGGAAGACACCAGTGCTCCACAGAATTCCTCATTCCCTTCAGAGAAACTATCCTCTCTAAGGAATGCTTAGCTTTTGCTCATTAAATGTGTGGTGGAAGACAGATTAGCAGTGGCAGAACCAGATTTGGACACCTCTCATATATGTCCAGCATGACAGTTCTATACCTAGAATGACAGGTTACTTTGCACTGATTTTCTCAGATTTGAGGTTAGACTTCAAAACAGAGCAGTCTTTAATATGTTCTTACATACTTACTCTGCAAATCCAAAGGCCTTTGTTATCTGGCTTCTGCATACCCTCTAACCTCATTCCCACCTGCTCCATGCAATCCAGATACAATGGCTTTCTTTCAGTTCCTAAATGTTACGCACCTGTTCTTTCCTCTTCCTAGAACACTATTCTCTTAAATCTTTGCGTCACTGGATCTTCATTCAGAAATTAGCAATTACTCAGAGAAAACTTCTCTGCTCACTTATCCAGAATATCTCATATCCCCTTTATCCCATTCAGTTGCTTTATTGTCTTCATATCATAGTGCTTACTAATATCTAAAATACGATCTGCCTCTCCCACATGAAGGTAAATTTCAGGGAAGTAAGAACCGTGGATGTATTTCACACCACTCTATCCCCAGAGACTAGAGAGCTGGCTGCTTCAGGTTGTGTACCAACAGATAGTGACTGAACAGAATAAACTGTTAAAATAGAACAAACAATGTAGGATATAAAAGAATAGTATATTTTGTATAAAAGAGACAATCAACAAAGAAACGGGAGAAAGAAGTAAAAAAAAAAAAAAATCAAAGTATAGATAAATTTTACCAGGAAAGTACAAACTTAAGGAAGGAAAAGTGCAAATATTAAAATTTGAGAACTTACACTGAATAGGTACACAAATAAAAGGGCAAGCCAAAATTAATACAGACCTTTCATTATCTTTTAGTGTCAAATATCAGAGCATCAAAGATGGTACCATGAGACTACAAAATGAGCTCAGTGAGAGCAGGAACTTTTGGATTTGTATTTTTCATTAACTACTGTATCCACATTACCCAGAAAAATGCCTGGAATATGATGGATATTCAGTAAATATTTGTTGAATGAATGAATGACTCAACAATTTAAAGCAAACACATTATAAACTCAATAAAAATTGAAGAAAAAGTGATGGTAGTTGAATTGTTCAAAATATCATTCAAAGCATGGGAAGACCCATTAAGTAAAACAGATACATCGATGGATGTTTAAAATAATGTCATTATTATCAATGATAATATTCCTTTGCAAATACCTTTAATTATTTCATCCCTCTCTTTTTTGTGTGTATTTACCTGGAACAGCCACAGTCATGACATTTTCATGTGCTTTATTGAATGAATTTTGTAAGAATATTGTATAATGAATAACTTATTAATATAATAAATTGATTTAAATTAAATATTTTACTTTGTAAGGAAAGAATACATATTTTTGCAAATATTTACAAACCTTATTATAAACCAGGCTACGCTTAATGAATACTTCAATCAGCTCCTAAAAGTCAGATTTATACAGGTATAATATCGAATTACAGTATAACAAACTAGGTATTAATGAAAAAAGTTTAAATAAGAAACGTTCATTCACTGTTAAGAAAAGAAAGTCTCAAACAATTATTGTTTCAAAAGAGAAACCAAAACAAAGAATTTGAAAAAATTTTAATAAAAATGTACAAATTATGTAGTAAAATCTGCAGTTAGGAACTAATTATATATGTTTAAATTAATATATTACTGAATAATTAAGGAAAAAATATGTGAATAATTAGTCCATTCAGCATTCAATAGAAGGAAGCACAAATGGAAGTAGGGAAATAAAAACTTTCACTAACTTTATTCACATTTAGGTTTGTATATATTTTGCAATGTCTATTCATTATCTTGCAATTACAAAAGCAATATATACTAAATAGATGAATGAGTATGGGAGATCACTTTTTATATCTGCTGCATTCTAGTGTTTCTAAACCACTGTCCCACAAAGCCTTGTTTTACAGTATATTTATAGGTATGTTTTTGTGTGATGGTAGAAGTATCCATGTTCAAGTATGTTTTGGAAATTCCAAACTAAACAAAAATAAGGAGATATTTTGACTCTAGGAATTTTCAGAAGATCTGATAGGTTAAGGCATATTGCTGATTTCTAATTTCCCTGTTATAATATGCAAATGTATTTTACTAAGGAATACTTATTTCTTGGCACATCTGTTATCAATTCCTGGATCCAGTATCTCCAAAAGCCATTTTTAGGAATACTATTTTATGCTGATATACCTTTTAAGATTTTATTAAATTGGTGATTTTCTAGGAAAACATAAAAGACCAAAATTGAAGATGCAACAAAATATACCAATAATAATGGAATAAATAAAAAGTTTGTTAAAGAACTACAACTGGAGCAGGCAATGTCCACAGACCATTTAATAAATAACCTTTTTGATCATTTTAGATAAAAAGTCAATACAATATTCCAGGAAATAGGAAATGTTGGTTGTTTCTCTGTTAATTTTATAAATCTTGCTTACCACTGATACACAAATCTATCAGAGACCAAAATCTATCTCTTTAGAGATATCCAATACCAAATAAAATATCCAGCAGTATACTAAAAAAAAAAAAATCCTTTGACAAAGTAGGATTATTTATCATACATTTAAAGATTGCTTATGTTTTTATGAAATGTATTCATATAAATCATCCTATCAATGATTCATTGAAAAAATGGTTTTGTAATCACATTTATTTAATCCAACCATGAACAATATCAACTCTAATGTCAGATTATAATTCCCGACATTCTCCCATGTGTCTTGTCTAGTCACTTTGTCATGACATAAACTGCTTTGTAGTTTGCTCTGATAAAAGTTTCATCTAGTTTCTAGAATTACAAGCATGAGATCATCTGAAGTACATTTTTAATAGAGTTGCACAGGAAAAGGTTGGTGAAAACCTTTCTTTAGTTACTAAAATCTTCCATCTCCTTTACCTGATCTCTTTACAGTATTTCTAACTTGGGGGGTCATTTAAATTTTTCCCTTTGTGTGAACAAAACTAACTCATACTCGTGTGATGGACGGTAAAATAAAGGACATGTGGACAAATAAGTAAAATCAGTATTCATTATTACCTTCCCAATGTAAGATTATCCACTGAGGGATTATGATCAAGAAGTGTAGGAGTCAGAAGTGTTAAAATTTTCTTGCTCTACCAAGATGGTGCCTTTGATGTTTAGAAGTGATGAAAATAAAAGTTTGTCTTTAATTTTCCATCACAGTTTTGTGAGATGGATTTTATTCATTTTTAAATATATCAAAGACATTTATCTGAGGAATCATAAGAGTCGATATAAAGTTCATGCTATGCAAATATGCTCTTCTATCTGGGCAGGCTGAAGCTATAAAGTTCCTGTTGAGATGAGCATAGGCTCAACATTTCAGAGTTTAAAGAAAGCTAGGAAGCAAGAAGACTGAACTATAATAAATATCAAAAAGGTCAATTAGAAGCCTTGATCCAGTATTTTTCTGGAAGATTACTGCTTCTAAATCTCCCATTTGGCCAACTGGCACACTGGTAAGTGAATGTTTGTCATTACAGGGAATAGATTTTTGTTTCCTACATAGGAAGTTATTATTTAGGATATGAATGTTTTTTGTCCTCCTAACTCATCTGTCCAATCATTCATTCAGTCAGTTATGATATCTACATGATGTACACACAGAAGAAAGAATGCATATGGCTGAATATGCAAAAAAAGTTGAAGAGTATTTACAAGTAATATTAAGGACAAAATATTGCAGATAAAAGACACCATACCATCCAATCTTTATCTAGTAAAAATAGCATTTCACAATATAGTTCTGTTGGAATGGATAAGTAAATTGTAAATTAAAGAGCACTACCCCTGAGTATCAGAAAATGTAATTACAAAATGTAATTACACTACTTGAGCATACTGTGTACTTGTCTTTAATATAAAGGTGCTATGCTTAAATGTGGTACCTCTGTAAGAAGCCATCAGAGAAATCTTTCTTTGCTGCTGGGACCAAAAAACTCACTCACTCACTTACATGTTCTCCGAATTATCTAGTTTCTTTTTCAGCATTATGGATGCTGTGTTCACTTTTCTTCCATCCTTTATTTACTAGGAATCTCATAGCCAAATTTGTGTTTTTTTAACATGGTCTTAGATTTTAATTTTTGACGTAGATTTTATTTTTCCTCATCCTTGATTTAATAATCTATTTTTATTCTATGCCAGTGTTCACATTTCTACAACCTTTATGAAAAAGAGGCTTTTGAATGAAGTGTGTCAAATAAATAAATAAAACCAGCAGAGCCTTCCTATCTTTTACCCTCTAATTTCCCATATTCCAGCATTATGATGTTATTTAGACCTTGCAGTAGCCTCCACACCATAATCTACTGAGGGGTTCAGTAGAATTTGTTTATGTCATTCCCCCGTAACACTGCTCCTCTTTTATCATCCTAATTCTTTTAACTTACAACTCCAATATTTAATATCTCTCTTTACTATTTTATTGCTACAGAATATAATTACTGCCCTTCAAGGAGTTTCTAAATTACCTTTTAACCAACAGTATGCTTCATGGAAAAAATATGAAAAAAATATACAGCAAAGCTAAAAATTGGGACACCTATGTATTACCTTGGAACAAAAATATTTCAACAATGGAGAAAAATATTTTTATGAATACCAATTATTATCATTTTATAATACAGTGTGAATGTTAAATGATTAAAGGTTCTTAATCAAGACTTCTCTTAGCCATCATGTAGTAACTAATACTAGACTTGCTCTTTTTCTGCAAACAACTATAAAACTGGACAGAATATTAGAGAAAACTGTTTACATACATCCTTCTCAAGAGAAGGGAGACACACCAGGTGAATTGCACATTTGCTCTTGCTTTCTGCCTGTGGTCTCTTTCTAGATTATGCTACAAGAAGATGGGTATAAGTAGAGCACAGAAGTCTTGCTACGCTGAGAGGGCAGATATCAGAGATGCTGTTGAATTTATTGAGCAGGGCACTGAAAAGGAGAAAGCTGCACAGAGAGGTGGGCTCAGAACTCTGCATAGAGGTTCCCCACGTGTCCTTGACTGAGAGCTGTAAAACCTATGTATAGACATGTAAAAATAAAACAACACATACACACACACACAGCATTCTGACAACTTAAAATGAATTATCTGATAGTAATTGATCTACCTAACTAAACAAAGTCTGATCTCTTTAAGGAAGACAACATTCAGATTGTCTACAGCATCACCATAATACCATAATATAATTTAAAAATATTATTAGAAGAAAATATGGCACAAAATAAAGACAAAAGCAGGTAATAGAAACATCTTTAAGATGACCTAGATGTCAAAATTAGCAGGCAAAGATTTTAATATAAGTATTGTAAATACTCAAGGACTTAAATAAAAGATGGATATAATGAGTAAATAGATAGGAAACCTCAGCAGAGGAATGAGAAACATAAACAAGAATCAAATGAAAATTCTAGTACTGAAAATTATCTTAAAAAATTCAGTACCTAATGGACTTAGCAGATCAGAAACTAAAAAATAAAGTGTTTTAAAGACAAATTAACAAAATAATTACATCAGAAGATCTAAGGAAAAGAAAGATTGAAAAAGAATACAGACTTTTATAGGGCAGTGTTTGGCAGTCTATCATTACTTACTTGGGAGTCCAATAAAGAGAAGAGAGAGAGATTGGACAGAAAAAAATATTTCAGGGGGAGGTGAAGAATGGGAAGTGACTACTTAATGGGATTAGGTTTCCTTTTGGAGTGATGAAAATATTCTGGAACTACAGTGGTGATGGTTTTGCCAATACTGTTAATGTATTAAATGTCACTTATGGTAAATTTTATGTTATATGTATGTTATCACAGTTAAAATTAAAAAGACTGCCAATATCAAAAGTTGTGGAACAAGAGGATATTTATATATTGCAGGTGAAAGGGTAAAATGGTATAACCACTTTGGGAAACACTTTGGCAGCAATTTTTTGCTAATATTTGTAATAGCCAAAACTTGGAAACAACTCAAATATACTTTAAAATGATGGTGGATAAAAATTATTTTTATTCATAAAACAGAACACTACTCAACAATAAAAGAAAATCTGAGCCACTTGTACACACAACAACATATGTGCTTCTCAAAAACAGTATCTGAGTGAAAGAAACTAGGCACAGAAGTATACATACTGTATGGTATCTTTTATATGAAATTCAAAAATAGGCAGTATTATCTATGGTGGTAAAAATCAAAATATGAGGAGAGAAATTTACTTGAAGGGTAGCATAAGCAAACCTATTGGGATGATGGAAATATTCTATACCTTGATTGGGATATTTGTTATATGGTTCTATGTACATCAGTGAAAAGGCATAGGATTAAACTTTGAAGACTTCTATTTTGCACAGATACAAATTTTGCCACAGTGAAAACAAATGAGTATGTAGAATATGATCCCAGCTTCTAAAAGGTATATCTTTATAAACATGACTATGTGCATTTAAAAAATATTAACTCAAAGTGGATCATAGACCTAAATGTGAAATTCAAAATAATGAAATTTCTAATAGGAACATAAAACAACATCTATTGTACATGACCTTGGATTGACAATGAGCTTTTAAATACAATAGCAATAGTATGATCCATGAAATTTTAAAAAATTAAAGATGTACTTCATTTTAAAAATTATTTTCTACAAATGACACTGTTAAAAGAATGAAAAGACAAGCCACTGACTAGGAGAAAATATTTACAAAACACATACCTGATAAAGGACGTGTATCCAAAATATACCAAGAACTATTAATACTCAGCAATAAAGAAAAAGATGACTTAATTTTTAAAAAATGGGCAAAAGTTATGAACAGACATCCCATCAAAGAAGATACAAAAATGGCAACATAAGTATCTTAAAAATGTTCGACATTATCTGCCATTAGGAAACTGCAAATTGACAGAGCAGTGAGATAACACAATGATCTATTAGAATGGCCAAAATCTAAAAACATTGACAGTACCAATATTGGTAAAAATGAAGAGCAGCAAGAACTCTCATTTACTATTGATGGTAATACAAAATGGTGTAATGACTTAAAAGATGGTTTGACAGTTTCTTACAAAGGTGACTATAGTCTTACCATATAATCCTACAGTTTTGCTTCTATGTATTTATCTAATTGATTTGAAAACCTATGCCTACACAAAAACCTGCAGATGTTTATAGTAAACTTTTCATAATTGCCCAAACTGGAAGCAACCAAGATGTCCTACAATAAATGACCAGACTATGATGCATCTATACAATAATATATCATTTAGCAATAAAAAGAAATGAGCTATCAAGCCATACAAAACATAGATGAATCTTAAATGCATATTGCTAGTAAAATAAACCAATCTGAGAAAGCTGCATACTGTATGATACCAATTATATAACATTCTGGAAAGGCAAAACACACCATTAGTTGTCGGGAGTTCAAGGGATAGGGGTTGCAATAGATGAAGCAGAGGAAATTTGGGGGTGATTAAAGTGTTCTGTGTGGCACTCTAGTGGTGAGTACAGGACATTAAGCATTTGTCAAAACTCATAGAACTTTATAGCACAAAGAGTGAACCTCAATGTATGCAAATATTTGTGAAATTATTTAGGGCTTCGGAGGAATCATGGGATGAAATGCTAAGTGTAACCAAAACATGTAACTATATTACAGCTATATGAAACCATCTCATTGAATGGGATGGGAGAAGAAGTTCCTGAGCTAAGTAACTCTGGAAATGAGTGGAGTATATTCCACTAAAGGCAAAGAGAGCTGTACATATGAACTGCATTCTAGTTGATAAAGTTATTTCCCATGGGCATATGGGTTTAACAATTCTGAACCCATTTTATATGTATACAGAAATTGAACAATTAAGGAAATGGAAGGGGGTGGGAGGAGTAAGGTTTCTCAATGTTGGAATGGGAAGTTATAGATAAGCAGGAGGAATAAGCTAGAATGATCCGTGTAGTAACTGATTAGACTTAGAGACATCAGTATCAACTCATATTTAGCTTAGTATAGATATAGGTGGCTAAATATAAAAACACGTGTAAATATGTGCATATGCACAGGTTAGTGCACAAATATATATATCTCCATGCTCTGTCAGCTGAAAGGCCCCAGAAATAATGACACCCTAATAGCAACAAGAACACCTAGCACCCAGACTTTGGACTTCAACAAAAGGAACAAGAGAAATGGCTGATTCTTAGAATGTAGAAGGAAGTATGTAAACAAGCCTAGAGCATCTTATAATTCCAGAAAGTAAGAAAGTGCTAAAAAAACCAACAACAACCCACAATTATGAGGATATGTCTAAGGGATACAGGAGTCATCTGAAAGAGTTCCCAACAGCCAAGCTGGATAAACTTGAGAAACAAAGGAAACTAAGTAGTATTAGGTTATAATCCAAAGTATAAAATAAATATGCATGAGTCCATAAGATAACCAGTGACTGAGTAATAAATGAAAGGGAAAAAATAGACAAAAACTTCCAAGTAACTCATATAGATACTCTGCCCTTATGGAAGCATAAAATCATAATTTCCCAGTCCTTAAGAATGGACTGAGCATAGTGACTTTCTTCCATTGGGTATATTATGAAAGGGAGGGGAAAAAATACTACCTCAAGCAGGTGATCTAGATTAATCTGGTAGGAAGAATAATGGCCTCAGAGGCATACATGTTGTAGGCCCTGGAACATATGAATATGTTATGTTACATGGCAAAGGCAAATTAAAAGTTGCAGATGGAATTAAGGTTGCTAATCAGTTGACCTCAAGATAGGGAAGTTATCCTGTAGTATTCAGCTGAACCTAATTAATCACAAGGGTCCTTAAAAATAGACGAGGGAGACAGAAGAGGAAAGTCAGAGCGAGAGATGTGATTATGGAAGAAAGGCACTGAGAGATGCCACACTGCTGACTTTGAAGGCGGAGGAAAGGAGCCAGGAGTCAAGGAACATGGGAAGCCTCTAGAAGCTGGAATGGCAAGAAAACAGATGTTACTCTAGAGCTTATGAGAAGAATACAGCTCCTGTGACATCTCGATTTTAGCCTAGTGAGACCCATGTGGGATTTGTAACATATAGAAATGTAAGGTAATAATTTTTTTTTAATCTTCTAAAGTTTGTGGTAATTTGCTACAGCAGTACTAGGAAATGAATACAGGTAACAACAACAATGGTAGGTCATATTGATAATACACACCTTTGACATTCTGTGATGAGGACGGCACCTTGTCTCTGAGGTTACACCCCCAAAACACATTACCCCAGTCTAATCATGATAAAGACATCAAACAAATCCCAACTGAGGCATAGTATACAAAAATACCCGACCAGTAATCCTTAAAACTGACAAGGTCATCAAAAGCAAAGAAAGTCTGAGAAACTCTTCCAGCCAAAGAGGAGTTTAAGGAGACACGACCATGTATGTAATGTAATGTGTTATCCAGGCTGAAATGCTGGAACAGAAAAAAGGACACTAGGATAAAACTGAGAACATTTAAATACATGATGTACTTTAGTTGATACTAATGTATCGATTCATTACTTGTGACAAAAATACCATACTAATGTAAGATGTTAATAGTAGTGGGAACTGTGTGTGGAGTATATGGGAACTTTTTACTATCTTTGTAATAATTTTGTAAATATAAAACTGCTATCAAACAAAGAATGGATTTTAGAAAAGAAGCCTTTGAGATGACTCCAGTTCTAGTCACTGCCTGACTTTTGTCAAATCAATGACCCTAAGGGAGAGAAACTTGACTGGGATCAATCAACCCCTGAACTATGAGAGAGAATATTTTTTTTAAATGTTGTTTTCAATGCCATCAAATTCAGGGTGGTTTGTTTTGCAGCAATAGATAAAGGGAACAATCTTGAAACTAAGAAATCTCCTTTGCACCCCTTTCCCTGTACCTCACTAAGCTTTCCTTTGCAAAGGTGGCCAGTACGATGGGCTCTTTATGAGAGGCCTGAATTCTCTCACTCTGCACAGTCTCCTGATTTTTCTATTTTGAGGTGCGTGTTCTATAAACTAATTAAAACCAATCCTGCTGATTATGAGTAAGACATTACAATTTTTACTGAATGTTCTGTTTGAACCTTAAATAAAAGCCATCATCTTCTTATACATACAAAAATAGTAATGGTGAAAGCAAAGGGCTAATTTTGTGCCAAGTTCAAATCTTAATATAATACACATTATGACATTCAATCCTACAGCTCTACGATGAACCTGCTACACTGATCATTTTACAGATGATGAAACCAAGACTCAGGGAAATGAAGTAACTTATTAAAGTTGCACAGTGAGTCAGCACTGCAGGAAGACCTGTAACTAGATGATCTGACCCCACAATCCATGCACCTAACTAATACAATATACTTCTTACCAACAAACAAGCCATCTGAACCACCTGGACTACAGAAACACTGAAAAAAATTAAACCAGAATTCCTTTGGGATCTCGGAGATCAAGTCACCTTACATTAGCCACATACCTCATCCTCGGATACCACATTAAATGCCTCCTTTCTTAACACCTATCTTTTCTTGTAACCTCATCCCCATATATTCTGTGCATCCTCTCCCTACTCCATTTTTCTCACTGTTCCCTTCCCTACTAACTCTTCCCTCTGGCCTCTGGAATGACCCTTTCATGGTCAACAAACTTTCCTACATACTCAACTATTTCACAGTTTGCTTACTCCAGTATCTTTCCTTGGCTGTTAATTACTTCCCATATTGTTGGCTCCATTCAGCTTAGTTTCTCTATCAGAATTGTTTTGGTGGTGATGATTATCAGAATTGTGGTAGTGATGATGACAGTGGTGTTGTCAGTGTTCACTTAGCTCCTGTTCACCACTGTGAACTTATAACTTGATATTAAGAACCCTTCTCTTTTGAGATTTGTGATATCCATTGACATATATCCATATAACCTTGTCATCTCTCCTTGATACTGTTATTTAGCATCCTGGTCAAATCTATAGCCGTTGAAGGCTGTGTCAGGCTGACCCAGAGTGTGTCTCTCCATCTCTAGCCTCTAGACTTAGAATTTCTTGATTTCCTTAACTCAAGAGCCAGCAAATCTTCTTTGCAGAAGTCACACACACCCACAGTCAAACATTAGATGCTGCTTATATTTCTCAAAAGTCCTACCTCCAAATTGTAAACTTTAATATTCCATTCTCTTAATACCTTTTTTTTGGCTTCAACTACACCTTGCCACACTATCAATGACCCTGCTTCTGTTAGATCTTTTATAACTGCCGGAAAAAACAAAACAAACAACAACAACAATGCCCTAATCCTGAATCATTCTAACATTCTATCTTCTCCATCTTCTCTGAGATTCTCAGTACAGTTGAGAGAAAGTGCCTTAATCTTTTGTCACTGTAAATTTGTAGTCCCTCTCAACTTCTTGGAAATTTCTGCATATGACAGAGGTGGCTCCCTTTCTTATTCCTCAAGGCTTAATTATACCTAGATATAAACTAGATATTCTCTAAGGCCTTCTAAAGTGCTCCTCAAAATGTTACAGATGCTCACAAAGAATTTTGATATAACCTACCATCTCTATTACATAAACGAGGTGATCAGTAAACTTACCTGGAATGAATGATTCTAGCTATGTATTTTCTTACTCATAGATAACTATTTTTAGACATTTTTTCAGATACTTTATATGAATTTCAACATTTAGTCATCACAAGAATCTATCAAGATATATATCATCACCATTTTCAGATGAGGAAAAAGGGTTAGAGACCATAGCTCAGGTCATACAGAGTATGAGAGTTCAGATTTGAATCTAGTTCTAACATTAAATTGATGCTTTGGTCCACTGTGCCTCTTGTCTTAGCAGTCTCAGATACACTGTCCAGTGTATTTTCATACTGGTCACTCCATGTAAGCATAGGGCTGGCTGAATTTCACTGCAACATTGAGAGCATTTTCAGGCCTGGGGGAAATCATTCTGATATTTTCAAATTTTAGCAAAGCTTCAGACTCCACATTTTGTTTCTATGCACTCAGAACGTTATCCTCTGTGTTTGTTTGAGAGCTGCACAACTTAATCGAAAGAGCAGAGGCTAGAAGTTTGCAATAGCCCCAGGGAGGCACAAATCTGCAAAAATCTGACAGGAGACTGACTTTTTGAGCTGAGTAGAAGTTAGAAACTGGAATACTCGCCTTGGAGTCCCACTTGTCCCTTCTGTTTTCAATGCCCTGATAATTCAATTAAGGTTATGTAAGCCTCATCAGTTTAAAGTGATAGGCCCGTGGCATTTACAGGGTCACTAAACAAACCAGATGTCACAGGTTAATGCATACTTCCCTTAAAATAAATTCTCTTATTTAGTTTTATGAACTATTTCTGAGGAGACAGGTGGAAATCTCACAGCATTACTGAGAAAAGTTTATATATTGGGAACGGACTCTTTCCACAAAAACTGGATTATATAAAAAACTGTGAAATATCTGCCTTGCACATAAACACTGAGTTTTCTTTGGACCAACATCCAAAAACTTGAAGCATATGCTTGCTTGAGGTATGTATATATATATTTTTTCTTCACGTTATACAAGTTTAACAAAAACAAAAAACAACCAATGGTTTCAGAGAATCAAAATCCAGTTTTAGAGGTGACTGCTCTTCTGGGTTTTTTCCCCCATAACATAATTTTTAGCACCTTTTCTTTTTTACATACATGATGAATTTATTACCTCAATATATACATGCTTATTTTTTTCCATATAAACTTGCTACTTTCAAAGTTTGCATAGGCATATTCTCATTTCGCACACAAAAAACATACCTTGATTTGCATTTGGCATTCTCATGTGAGACTACAGTTACTTTCTATTTTAATTAACTTATCTTTTATTATATTAGGTTGTTTAAACATATTAGCTACGATGTTCATCTTTGTAAATTCCGATCTTTTAGATGACATGCAGAGTTTAAAAAGAATTTAACTTTTTATAAATTTTTATGTTTAAGCATGCAGCAAAGAGGCATTCTTGTCCTTGTTCTAAAATTTTAAAATCAGTTTTCCAAACTGTTACTGGAAGGTTTTTGTTATTTGTAACTCTGATTCTCAAACTTCGGAGTGCACCAGAAATGCACTAAAAGTGTAGGTGCCTCCTGAGACTGACAGAGATGGAGACTGAGGCATATATATATTAAACAACCTTCACAGGTGATTCTGTGGCATATGAAATCTGAAACCCAGTGCACTGTCAGATTTTTTCAAATTAACCCTCTTCTCAACAACTTTGAGTTTATTCTGTGTCACTTACTTTATGCTTTTTGGCAAATGAGTGAGAACAATAAATTCTATGATAGCTCTGGGAAAACTTGTGCCTAAGAATAAAACTTCTAATGTGAGCCTGTCTAGTCCATTGGGATGGTTAGTCATCCAATGGTAACACACAGAAAGAGACTGACTGACAAAATTAATAGGGAAAGTTTTTATTAAAATTATTACTCTATTCCCTAAATTGATGACAACATGTAATTTTCTTCTTTGTAGCCCTCTCTATAACTTGCTTCATTTAGTTCACTGAGAGGAAAGTTATATTTTTCTGTGATCACTGTAGCAACATCAAAAGAAGGTACTTTCAAGTGTTAAGTATTTTATAATGCCAACCAAAAGGCACAGCCTTAGTAAGAAGAAACCAAAAGGTTAATTTCAATTATGATCATCCTTTGCTTGTGACCACTTGAGTGATCCTGCTCAGATCATACAGAATATACAAAACATACTCCTCCTACACATGCCAACCCATTAGAGAGATATCCTGCTCTTTAAATGTTCCATCCTTAAAATAGATATTTCTAAAGATCAGCCTTGGAACTCAGAATTCACAGTCCCAACTTTCTTGTAAAAAAAAATTACTAAGATAACTCTCACTGTACTTGTTTTTCCTTGAGTCCTTGGTATCTCTCCTTAGCACTGGTATGATGTCAAGAATATATTACTCTATTCCTAAACTCTGGATTTCTTCAAGGATAAGGGCAACACATCTCCTATAAAGAGAAAGTTGATTTCTGAGGCCATAAGATTCTCAAGGAGAGAAATACATCTTTAACCTCTAAATCTAGCCATTTCATTTTCCAACTTAAAATCCGTGTGCTATCCCCACAGTATAAAATTAAAGTTCCACAACATGGCTGACGCCTCTTTACAAACTTGTTTCTTCCTCCTTCTCCAACATCATCTCCTACCATTCCGGCCCTCCCCCTGAAAAGTCAGGGCCACACTAAACTGCGTAGCTTCCGGCACATTCCATTTTGTTTCTTTTCTCATTGCTCATACCCTCTCTGTGGTATACGTCCTCACTTCTTATATTCTTCCTGCCTGCTTCTGAAGCCTAACTTCCTTCTCAAATTTTTAGCTCAGAAAAGGCATATAACAAGAATCCTCCTTGGCTCTCAGGCTAGGTTAGATGATATGCCCTATAGTTCCATAATACTTTGTGCACATTCTGCCAGAGTGGATTTAAATTTTTTTAATTATATTTCTTTCCCATTATACTGACCTATTTAAGGATAGGAAATATGTCTAATTCATCTTGGAAATTTCTAGAAATAGTCTCACAGTTGCCCTTTAATAAATGTTGAATAAGGGAATAAATGGATATTTCTAACTCCTAAATAGGATATATATATATATATATATATATAGCATATTAGGTGTCAACAAGTATATTTTGAATTGAGAGCATAATTGGATTAATGAAGCACTGCAGTCATCAGGCTAGATGTTTCCTACTGCAGGTAGATGTCAAATACCAAGTCAAAGACCTGAATATTTTTCTTGCTCTGAAATTTTGGTCCAAGGTAATATTTTCCTTTACTTACTTTAGAAGTATTTTAATACATTGAAGATATATAGCTACATTATATACATCTATTTGTTTATTGAATGTTTTTCCCATTCGTCTATGAGGTCAATGACATTATTGGTTTCATATCCTCAGGGTGGAACATTCTTGGCTCACAGTGGACATATAGTAAATATTAGTTGAATGAGTGAATGGCAAACAATAAAAACGTCTTGAATTTTGAAAGGAAGTTCAAAAATCACAATCAACAATTTTGACTATTTGTACAAAGTTGTACAGCTTTCCCTTAGCTGAGGGAGCAAGGAAATACATGTACCTGTACTAATCTGTATGTACACACATATCTATAAATATTTCTAAATGCAAGTAACTCCACTGACATTAAGTGGGATGTGCATTGATGCTGATGTCTCTGCTCTAATCCACAACCACGTGGGTCATTCTAGCCTCCTCCTCATGTTTTCATGTAACCTCTACTCTACCAGCTACAAAACTCATTTCCACCATCCCCTTCCATTTACTTAATTGTTCAATTCCAATATCTATAGTGGTTTCAGAATTGTTAATCCACACCCCGTAGGAACCAACTTTTATCAAGTAGGGTAGAGTGTTCATGCACAGTTCCTTTTGCCTTTAGTCATACAGGCAGCACTCAGCTTGCAAAGTTACTTAGGTCAGCACCTTATTCCCCCACTCTAATCACTGAAGCTGTTTTATACCTCTCTTACAGTTTCTTTTTTTTTCTTTTGGGCACATCCCACATTCATCCTGAGATCCCTTAACTTCCTTAGTAGTTTAAAAATTTGCCTAAATTAGAGTTCACCATTATATAGTAAAGTTCAGTGGATACTGACAAATACACAGTGTTGTGTATTTTCCATTACTGTATCATATAGAATAATTTCACTGCCATAAAAAAAATCCCCTGTGCTTTGCTTATTTATTCTTCTCCCATCCCCCAAGCTTCTAACCACTGGTCTGGCTCACTGGCTCTACGGTTTTGCTTTTGCAGAATTTCCTTTAAATGCAGTAATAAAATATGTTGCTTTACAGACTGGCATCTTTCACTTACGAATATGCATTTAAGATTTATCCATGTCTTTCTGTGTACTTGATAGTTCATTCTTTTTTATTGCTGAATAATATTCCATTACATGGATATACCACAGGTGGTATACCCATTACCTGGTGTAGGACATCTTGGTTGGCAACAGTTTTGGATGATTATGAATAGAGCTACTATAAACAGTTTCATGCAGATTAGTGTACATATAAGTTTTCACATCAGTTGAGTGAATATCTAGAAGTACAATGCTGGAGCCTATATTAACACTATGTTTTGCTTTGCAAGAAACTGCCAAACTGTCTTCCAAAGTGGGTGTACTATTTTGCCCTCCCACTGGCAATGAATGAGAATTCTCCTTACCAGCAATTGGTAGTCTACATTTTAAAAAATTACCTTATATATCTACTGGAATGGCTAAAAGAGTAGTGTTTTATCACTGTTATTTGATTTGCATTTTACTAACATGATATTGCACATCTTTTCATATAGTTATTTGCCATATTTATATTTACTATGGTGATGTATTTTTTCAACTCTTTTGCCCATTTTTAAAGTGGATGGTTTGTTTTATTATTGTTAAGTTCTAAGGTTTTTTTTTTTTTTTGGTATATTCTGCACACATGTCCATTATCAGGTACACATTTTGCAGATATTTTCTCCCATTCTTTGGCTTGTTTTTTCATTCTCTTAACAGTGCTTATCAGTTTACAATGGATGCTGAAACAAATTACTACAAAAGCCTAAAGTAGCAGAAATTTATTCTCTCACAGTTCAGGAGGGCAAAAGTCCAAAATCAGTTTCACTGGCTGAAACCAAGGTGTTAGTAGGGCAAATCGACCTCCGGATGCTTTCTAGAGGGGAATTTCTTCCTGGTCTCTTCCAGTTTCTAAAGGCTGCTAGAATTCTTTAGCCTGTAGCCACCCTAGTTTCTGCATCTCTGGTTAATTATATAGTCCTCTTCTATGTCAAATCTCTTTCCACATCTTTCTTATAAAGACACTAGTGATTGCATTTAGGGCCTACCAAACAATCCATGATAATCTCCCCATCTCAAGATTCCTACATTAATCACATCTGCAAACATTTACATGTTTGAGGGATTAGGACCCTATGTCTTTGGGAAAAGATTACTGAGCCTACTACAAATATATTTTACAGAGCAGATAATTTTACTTTACTCCAATTTATCTGATTTTTCTGTCATTGGGTGCATTATTGGTGTTATATCTAAAAACTCAGTACTAAACACAAGATCATGTAGATTGTATCCTATGTTTTCTTCTAGAATTTTTATAGTTTGGCATTTTACAATCTAAGACCCATTTTGAGCTGTTTGTAAAGGAGGTAAACTTTTTGTCTAGGTTCACTTTATTTTTGGCACATGGATGTTCGATTGTTCTAACATCAATTGTTATACATATTAACCTCTCTCTATTGTACTGACTTTATAAATTTGTCCAAAATTAGCTTATTATATTTGAGCATGTTTATTTTGGGGCTCTCCCTTGTGTTTCATTGAGCTGTGTGTGTGTTTATTATTTTTCTATTACTGCAAGCTTTATAGTAAGACTTAAAAACAAGTAGTAGAATCTTTCTGAGTTTCCTCAGTATTGTTTTGACTAGCCTAGGCTATTGCCTTTCCATTTGAATATTTGAATCAGTTTAAAAACTGTTTCAAACTACAAAATAGTTTGCTGGGATTCTGATTTGAATTACACTGAAGGTACAGATCAAGTTGGGAAGAACTGCCATCCTAATATTGAGTCTTCCAATCCATGAATAAGGAACTTCTATTTACTCTTCTTTGATTTCTTTCAACAGTGTTTTACAGTTTTATACATATTCTGTACATATTGTTAGATTTGTACCTTAAATATTTTTTGTATATAAATTTGCAGCATAAACAACTCCATTCTCATACTTCCCTTAGTTCTATAGACACAATTTCTTTTAGCTCTTTGAACATATTTAAAATAGCTGAATTAAAGTCTTTGCCTGGAAAATTCCTAGACAAGATGGTGGAGTATAAGGATGTGAGCTCACCTCTTCTTACAGAAACACCAAAATCACAACTGACTGCTGAACAACCATTGACCAAAAAAATGCTGGAACCTACCAAAAAAGATACCCTATATACAAAGACAAAGGAGAAGCCACAATGAGATGGTAGGAGGGGCACAATCATGGTAAGATCAAATCCCATACCCACTGGGTGGGTGACCAACAAACTGGAAAATAATTATACCACAGAAGTTCTCCCACAGGATTGAACTCAGAATTCTGAGCCCCATGTCAGACTCCCCAGCCTGGGGGTCTGGCACTGGGAGGAGGAGCGCCCAGAGAATCTGGCTTTGAAGGCTAGTGGGGTTTGACTGCAGGAATTCCACAGAACAGGGGAAAACAGAAACTCCATTCTTGGAGGACACACATAGGGTCTCGTGCAGATTAAACGCTCCAACGAAAAGACATAGACTGGCTGAAAGTATACAAAAACAGGACTTATATATATGTCTACAAGAGACCCACTTCTGATCTAGGGGCACATACAGACTGAAAGTGAGGGGATGGAATGGAAAAGGTATTCCATGAAGATGTAAATCAAAAGAAAGCTTGCATAGCAATACTCCTATTAGACAAAAAAGACTTTAGGGCTTCTCTGGTGGCGCAGTGGTTGAGAGTCCGCCTGCCAATGCAGGGGACACGGGTTCGTGCCCCGGTCCGGGAGGGTCCCACATGCCGCGGAGCAGCTGGGCCCCGTGAGCCATGGCCGCTGAGCCTGCCCGTCCGGAGCCTGTGCTCCGCAATGGGAGAGGCCACAACAGTGAGAGGCCCGCGTCCCGAAAAAAAAAAAAAAAAAAAAAAAAAGACTTTAAAATAAATACTGTTACAAAACACAAAGAAGGACACAACATAATGATTGAGGGATCAATCCAATAAGAAGATAAAGCAATTGTAAATATAAATGCACCCAACAGAGGAGCACCTCAATATATGAGGCGAACACTAAGAACCTTAAAAGGAGAAATCGACAGAAACACAAATAATAGTGGGGGACTTTAACATCCCACTTTCATCAATGAACAGACCATCCAGATGGAAAATCAATAAGGAAACCTAGGAATTAAATGACACATTAGACCAGGCAGATTTAATTAACACGTAGAGAGCATTCCATCCAAAAGCAGTAGAATACACAGTCTTCTCAAGTGCACATGGAACATTCTCCAGGATTGATCACATGCTGGGCCACAAGGTGAGCCTCAGTGAATATAAGAAAATTGAAATTATATCAAGCATCTTTTCTGAGCACAATGCTATGAGATTAGAAATCAACTACAAGAAAAAACTGTAAAAATCACAAACATATGGAGGTTAAATATTATGTTACTAAAGAACCAATGGATCAGTGAAGAAGTAAAAGAGGAAATCAAAAAATACCTAGAGACAAAAAGAAAATGAAAGCACAACGATCCAAAACCTATGGGACATGGTAAAAGCAGTTCTAAGAGGGAAGTTTATAGCAATACAATCTTATTTAAGGAAACAAGAAAAAGCTCAATTAAACAACCTAAACTTACGCCTAAAGCAACTAGAGAAATATGAACAAACAAAACCCAAAATTAGTAGAAGGAAATAAATCATAAAGACCAGAGCAGAAATCTTTAGCCAGTCTAATCAAGAAAAAGAGGGAGGGCTTCCCTGGTGGTGCAGTGGTTGAGAGTCTGCCTGCCGATGCAGGGGACATGGGTTCGTGCCCCGGTCCGGGAGGATCGCACATGCCACGGAGTGGCTGGGCCCGTGAGCCATGGCCGCTGAGCCTGTGCATCGGAGCCTGTGGTCTGCAACGGGAGAGGCCCCAACAGTGAGAGGTCCATGTACCGCAAAAAAAATAAATAAATAAAAATAAAAATAAAAAAAGAAAAAGAGGGAGAGGGCTCAAAACAATAAAATTAGAAATGAAAAAGGAAAAGTAACAACAGACACCACAGAAATGCAAAGGATCATAACAGACTACTACAAGCAACTATATGCCAATAAAATAGACAACCTAGAAGAAATGGACAAATTCTTACAAAGGAACAATCTCCCAATCACAAGTGTTAAAATTGAAACTGTGATTTAAAAGCTCCCAATAAACAAAAGTCCAGGACCAGATGGCTTCACAGGTAAATTCTATCAAACATTTAGAAAAAAGTTAACACCTATCCTCTGAAACTATTCCAAAAAACTGCAGAGGAAGGAACACTCTGAAACTCATTCTATGAGGCCACCATCACCCTGGTACCAAAACCAGACAAAGATACCACAAAAAAAGAAAATTACAGGCCAATATCGCTGATGAACATAGATGCAAAAATCCTCAACAAAATACTGGCAAACTAAATCCAACAATACATTAAAGGAATCATACACCATGATCAAGTGGGATTTATCCCAGGATGCAAGTATTTTTCAATATCCACAAATCAATCATTGTAATTCACCACATCAACAAATTGAAGAATAAAAACCATATGACCATCTCAATAGAGGCAGAAAAAGCTTTTGATAAAATTCAATACTGTTTTATGGATAAAAACTCTCCAGAAAGTGAGAATAGAGGGAACATACCTCAACATAATAAGGCCATATACGACAAACCTGCAGCTAACATCATACTCAACAATGAAAAGCTGAAAGCATTTCCTCTAAGATTAAGAACAAAACAAAGATGTCCACTCTCATCACTTTTATTCAACATAGTTTTGGAAGTCCTAGACATGGCAATCAGAGAAGAAAAAGAAATAAAGGGAATCCAAATTAGAAAAGAGACACTGATGAAAGGAATCAAAGATGACATGAGCAGATGGAAAGATATACCATGGTCTTGGATTGGAAGAATCAATATTGTCAAAAATAACAGTACTTTCTAAGGCAGTCTACAGATTCAATGCAATCCTTATCAAATTACCAATGGCATTTTTCACAGAACTAAAACAAAAAGTCTAAAGACTTGTATGGAGTCACAAAAGACACTAAGTAGCCAAAGCAATTTGAGAAAGGAAAACAGAGCTGGAGGAGGCAGGCTCCCTGGCTTCAGACTATACTACAAAGCTACAGTCATCAAAA
>NC_041219.1:13998817-14003686 GCF_002837175.3 Physeter macrocephalus | reverse complement strand
AAAAAAAAAAAAAAAAAAAAAAAAAAGACTTTAAAATAAATACTGTTACAAAACACAAAGAAGGACACAACATAATGATTGAGGGATCAATCCAATAAGAAGATAAAGCAATTGTAAATATAAATGCACCCAACAGAGGAGCACCTCAATATATGAGGCGAACACTAAGAGCCTTAAAAGGAGAAATCGACAGAAACACAAATAATAGTGGGGGACTTTAACATCCCACTTTCATCAATGAACAGACCATCCAGATGGAAAATCAATAAGGAAACCTAGGAATTAAATGACACATTAGACCAGGCAGATTTAATTAACACGTAGAGAGCATTCCATCCAAAAGCAGTAGAATACACAGTCTTCTCAAGTGCACATGGAACATTCTCCAGGATTGATCACATGCTGGGCCACAAGGTGAGCCTCAGTGAATATAAGAAAATTGAAATTATATCAAGCATCTTTTCTGAGCACAATGCTATGAGATTAGAAATCAACTACAAGAAAAAACTGTAAAAATCACAAACATATGGAGGTTAAATATTATGTTACTAAAGAACCAATGGATCAGTGAAGAAGTAAAAGAGGAAATCAAAAAATACCTAGAGACAAAAAGAAAATGAAAGCACAACGATCCAAAACCTATGGGACATGGTAAAAGCAGTTCTAAGAGGGAAGTTTATAGCAATACAATCTTATTTAAGGAAACAAGAAAAAGCTCAATTAAACAACCTAAACTTACGCCTAAAGCAACTAGAGAAATATGAACAAACAAAACCCAAAATTAGTAGAAGGAAATAAATCATAAAGACCAGAGCAGAAATCTTTAGCCAGTCTAATCAAGAAAAAGAGGGAGGGCTTCCCTGGTGGTGCAGTGGTTGAGAGTCTGCCTGCCGATGCAGGGGACATGGGTTCGTGCCCCGGTCCGGGAGGATCGCACATGCCACGGAGTGGCTGGGCCCGTGAGCCATGGCCGCTGAGCCTGTGCATCGGAGCCTGTGGTCTGCAACGGGAGAGGCCCCAACAGTGAGAGGTCCATGTACCGCAAAAAAAATAAATAAATAAAAATAAAAATAAAAAAAGAAAAAGAGGGAGAGGGCTCAAAACAATAAAATTAGAAATGAAAAAGGAAAAGTAACAACAGACACCACAGAAATGCAAAGGATCATAACAGACTACTACAAGCAACTATATGCCAATAAAATAGACAACCTAGAAGGAATGGACAAATTCTTACAAAGGAACAATCTCCCAATCACAAGTGTTAAAATTGAAACTGTGATTTAAAAGCTCCCAATAAACAAAAGTCCAGGACCAGATGGCTTCACAGGTAAATTCTATCAAACATTTAGAAAAAAGTTAACACCTATCCTCTGAAACTATTCCAAAAAACTGCAGAGGAAGGAACACTCTGAAACTCATTCTATGAGGCCACCATCACCCTGGTACCAAAACCAGACAAAGATACCACAAAAAAAGAAAATTACAGGCCAATATCGCTGATGAACATAGATGCAAAAATCCTCAACAAAATACTGGCAAACTAAATCCAACAATACATTAAAGGAATCATACACCATGATCAAGTGGGATTTATCCCAGGATGCAAGTATTTTTCAATATCCACAAATCAATCATTGTAATTCACCACATCAACAAATTGAAGAATAAAAACCATATGACCATCTCAATAGAGGCAGAAAAAGCTTTTGATAAAATTCAATACTGTTTTATGGATAAAAACTCTCCAGAAAGTGAGAATAGAGGGAACATACCTCAACATAATAAGGCCATATACGACAAACCTGCAGCTAACATCATACTCAACAATGAAAAGCTGAAAGCATTTCCTCTAAGATTAAGAACAAAACAAAGATGTCCACTCTCATCACTTTTATTCAACATAGTTTTGGAAGTCCTAGACATGGCAATCAGAGAAGAAAAAGAAATAAAGGGAATCCAAATTAGAAAAGAGACACTGATGAAAGGAATCAAAGATGACATGAGCAGATGGAAAGATATACCATGGTCTTGGATTGGAAGAATCAATATTGTCAAAAATAACAGTACTTTCTAAGGCAGTCTACAGATTCAATGCAATCCTTATCAAATTACCAATGGCATTTTTCACAGAACTAAAACAAAAAGTCTAAAGACTTGTATGGAGTCACAAAAGACACTAAGTAGCCAAAGCAATTTGAGAAAGGAAAACAGAGCTGGAGGAGGCAGGCTCCCTGGCTTCAGACTATACTACAAAGCTACAGTCATCAAAACAGTATGGTACTTGCACAAAAACAGAACTATGAATCAATGGAACAGGATAGAAAGCCCAGAGGTAAACCCATGCACTTATGGTCAATTAATCTATGCCAATAGAGGGAAGACTATACAATGGAGAAAAGACAGTGTCTTCAATAAATGGTGCTGGGAAAACTGGACAGCTACATGTAAAAACATGAAATTAGATCATTCTCTAACACAATACACAAAAATAAACTCAAAATCGATTAACGTGCTAAATGTAAGCCTGGATACTGTAAAACGCTTAGAGGGAAACATAGGCAGAACACTCCTTGATATAAATTGCAGCAATATCTTTTTCAATCTGTCTCCTAGAGTAATGGAAATAGAAACAAAAATAAACAAATGGACCTAATTATACTTAAAAGCTTTTCCACAGCAAAGGAAACCATAAACAAGACGAAAAGACAACCCACAGAATGGGAGAAAATATTTGCATATGATATGATCTACAAGGGATTAATTTCCAAAATTTACAAACAGCTCATGGGACTCAATGTCAAAAAAACAAACAACCCAATTTAAAAAAAGACAGAATATCTAAATAGACATTTCTCCAAAGAAGACGTAGAGATGGCCAAGAGGCAAATGAGAAGATGCTTAACATGGCTAATTATTAGAGAAATGGAAATCAAAACTACCATGAGATATGACCTCACACTGGTCAAAGTGGCCATCATCAAAAACTCTACAGGGCTTCCCTGGTGGCTCAGTGGTTGAGAGTCCACCTGCCGATGCAGGGGACACGGGTTCGTGCCCCAGTCTGGGAAGATCCCACATGCCGCGGAGTGGCTAGGCCTGTAAGCAGTGGCTGCTGAGCCTGAGCGTCCGGAGCCTGTGCTCCACAATGGGAGAGGCCACAACAGTGAAAGGCCCATGTACAGAAAAACAAACAAACAAACAAACAAACTCTACAAACAATTAATGCTGGAGAGGGTGTGGAGAAAAGGTAACCCTCCTATGCTGTTGGTGGGAATGTAAATTTGTGCAGCCACTATGGAGAACAGTATGGAGATTCCTGAAAAAACTAAATATAGAACTATCATATGATCCAGCATTCCCACTCCTGGGCCTATATCAGGATAAAACCATGGCTTGAACTGGTACATGCACCCCAAAGATCACTGCAGTGTTGTTTACAATAACCAAGACATGGAAGCAACCTAAATGTCCATCAATGGATAAATGGATAAAGAAGATGTTGTATATATATATATATATATATATATATATATACGTACACACACACAATGGAATTTTATTCAGCCATTAAAAACAATGAAATAATGCCATTTACAGCAACATTGATGGACCTGGAGATTCTCATACTAAGTGAAGTAGGTCAGACAAAGACAGACAAATATCATATGATATCGTTTATATGTGGAATCTAAAAAATATATATAACACAAATAAACTTATTTATAAAACAGAAGTATATTCACAGACTTAGAGAATGAACTTATGGTCACCGGGGGAAGGGTGGGGGGAGGGACAGACTGGGAGTTTGGGATTGACATGTACACACTGTTGTATTTAAAATAGATATAGACATTTCCAAGCCACTCATGTACAGTTTGGTCCTGTGCCAGGCTCCCAGGCTTCCTCCCTGCACAGTCTGTGAGCGATAGCCCTTCCCTTGCACATGACTGGGCCTCTGGGACGAGGAGGTGCTACACGAAAGGAAACCTGAGGCACAGAGAAGTTAACTGTCTCGTTCAAGTTCACAGAACTAAGCTGTGAGACTTGAGCTTGTGTACTTCAGGCATCACATCTTCCCCATCACTTAGGAAGCCATTGAGATACTTCCATATTTAGCTGTCTCCTATCTGCTGGTGACTGACAGGGTCTTGGTGCTCCGGCCTGGTGTCAGGCCTGAGGCTCTGAGGTGGGAGAGCCAAGTTCAGGACATTGGACCACCAGAGACCTCCCAGCTCCACGTGATATCAATGGGCGAGAGCTCTCCAAGAGATCTCCATCTCAGCACTAATACCTGGCTCCACCCAATGGCCAGCAAGCTCCAGGGCTGGAAGTCCCATGCCAATCAACTAGCAAGACAGGAACACAACACCACCCATTAGCAGAGAGGCTGCCTAAAATCTTACTAAGTTCACAGACACCCCAAAATACACCACCAGAAGTGGCCCTGCCCACACAAAACACAACATCCAGCCCCACACACCAGAACACAGGCACCAGTCCCCTCCACTGAGAAGCCTACACAAGCCACAAAACCAACCTTACCCACTGTGGGCAGACATCAAAAACAACAGGAATTACGAAGAGGCAGCCTGCAAAAAGGAGACACCAAACACAGTAAGTTAAACAAAATGAGAAGACACAGAAATAAGCAGCAGATGAAGGAGCAAGGTAAAAACTCACCAGATCAAACAAAAGAAGAGGAAATAGGCAGCCTACCTAAAAAGGAATTCAGAGTAATGAGAGTAAAGATGATCCAAAAT
Source organism: Physeter macrocephalus (assembly GCF_002837175.3). Taxonomy (NCBI): domain Eukaryota; kingdom Metazoa; phylum Chordata; class Mammalia; order Artiodactyla; family Physeteridae; genus Physeter; species Physeter macrocephalus. Next base: position 13,998,926 of record NC_041219.1, on the reverse strand, counting down.
CTTGGAAATAGAATGGAGAAAATATAAGAAACGTTTAACAAGGACCTAGAAGAACTAAAGAGCAAACAAACAATGAACAACACAATAAATGAAATTAAAAATTCTCTAG
>NC_041219.1:13995956-13998790 GCF_002837175.3 Physeter macrocephalus | reverse complement strand
CAGAGAGTCCCATACAGGATAAATCCAAGGGAAAACACGCCAAGACACAGATTAATCAAACTATCAAAAATTAAATACAAAGAAAAAATATTAAAACAGCAAGGGAAAAACAACAAATAACATACAACGGAATACCCTTTGAAAGTTTCTTCTTTCAGCAGAAACTCTGCAAGCCATAAGGGTGTGGCAGGACATATTTAAAGAGATGAAAGGGAAAAAACGACAAGCAAGATTAGTCTAACCAGCAAGGATCTCATTCAGATTCGACGGAGAAATTAAAACCTTTACAGACAAGCAAAAGTTAAGATAATCCAGCAACACCAAACCAGCTTTACAAAAAATGCTAAAGGAACTTCTCTAGGCAGAAAACACAAAAGAAGGAAAAGACCTACAAAAACAAACACAAAACAATTAAGAAAATTGTAACAGGAACATACATGTTGATAATCACCTTGAATGTAAATGGATTAAATGCTCCAATCAAAAGACATAGACTGGCTGAATGGATCCAAAAACAAGACCCATATATATGCTGTCTACCGGGGACCCACTTCATACCTAGGGACACATACAGATTGAAAGTGAAGGGATAGAAAAAGATATTCCATGCAAATGGAAATCAGAAGAAAGCTGGAGTAGCAATTCTCACATCAGACAAAATAGACTTTAAAATAAAGTCTCTTACAGGAGACAAAGAAGGACACTACATAAACGTCAAGGAATCAATCCAAGGAGTAGATAAAACGATTGTAAATATTTATGCACCAAAAAAAGGAGCACCTCAATACACAAGGCAAATGCTACCAGCCATAAAAGGAGAAAGCAACAGTAACACAATCATAGTAGGGGACTTTAACACCAAACGTTCACCAAAGGACAGTTCATCCAAAATGTAGATAAACAAGGAGACACAAGCTTTAAATGACACATTAAACAAGATGGACTTAATTGATATTTATAGGACAGTCCATCCAAAAACAACAGAATACACTTTTTCTCAAGTGCTCATGGAACATTCTCCAGGATAGATCATATGTTGGGGCACAAATCATGACTTGGTAAATTTAAGAAAATTGAAATCATATCAAGTATCTTTTCTGAAAACAATGCTATAAGATTAGATATCAATTACAGGGAAAAAGCTGTAAAAAACACAAACACATTGAGTCTAAACAATATGCTACTAAATAACCAAGAGATTACTGAAGAAATCAAAGAGGAAATCAAAAACTACCTAGAAACAATTACAATGAAAACACAATGACCCAAAACCTATGGGATGCAGCAAAAGCAGTTCTAAGAGGGAAGTTTAGAGCAATACAATCTTACCTCAAGTAATAAGAAACATCTCAAATAAACAACCTAACCTTAAACCTAAAGCAATTAGAGAAAGAAGAACAAAAAAACCCCCAAAGATAGCAGAAGGAAATAAATCGTAAAGAACAGAGCAGAAATAAATGAAAAAGAAATAAGGAAACAGTAGCAAAGATCAATCAAACTAAAAGCTGGTTTTTTGAGAGGATAAACAAAATTGATAAACCATTAGCCAGACTCATCAAAAAAAAAGGGGAGACAACTCAATTCAACAGAATTAGAAATGAAAAAGGAGAAGTAACAAATGACACTGCAGAAGTATAATGGATCATGAGAGATTATTACAAGCAAATATATGCCAATAAAATGGACAACATGGAAGAAATGGACAAATTCTTACTAAAGTACAACCTTCTGAGACTGAACCAGAAAGAAATAGAAAATATAAACAGACCAACCACAGGAACTGAAATTGAAACTGTGATTAAAAATCTTCCAACAAACAAAAGCCCAGGACCAGAGGGCTTCACAGGTGAATTCTATCAAACATTTAGGGAAGAGCTAACAACTTTCCTTCTCAAACTCTTCCAAATATAGCAGAGGGAGGAACACTCCCAAACTCATTAAAGAGGCCACCATCATCCTGATACCAAAACCAGACAGAGATGTCACAAAAAAAGAAAACTACAGACCAATATCACTGATGAACATAGATGTAAAAATCCTCAACAAAATACTAGCAAACAGAATCCAACAGCACATTAAAAGGATCATACACCATGATCAAGTGGGGTTTATCCCAGGAATGCAAGGATTCTTCAATATACGCAAATCAATCAATGTGATACACCATATTAACAAACTGAAGGATAAAAACCATACGATTATCTCAATAGATGCAGAAAAAGCTTTTAACAAAATTCAACACCCATTTATGAGAAAAACTGTCCAGAAAGTAGGCATAGAGGGAACCTAACTCAACATAATAAAGGCCATAGATGACAAACCCACAGCCAACATCATTCTCAATGGTGAAAGACTGAAACCATTTCCTCTAAGATCAGGAACAAGACAAGGGTGTCGACTCTCACTGCTATTATTCAACATAGTTTTGGAAGTTTTAGCCGCGGCAATCAGAGAAGAAAAAGAAATAAAAAGGATCCAAATCAGAAAAGAAGAAGTAAAACTGTCACTGTTTGCAGATGACATGATACTATATATAGAGAATCCAAAATATGCTACCAGAAAACTACTAGAGCTAATCAATGAATTTGGGAAAGTAGCAGGATACAAAATTAATGCACAGACATTTCTTGCATTCCTACAAACTAATGATGAAAAATCTGAAAGAGATATTAAGGAAACACTCCCATTTACCACTGCATTGAAAAGAATAAATGACCTAGGAATAAACTTACCTAAGGAGACAAAAGACCTGTATGCAGAAAACTATGACACTGATGAAAGAATTTAAAGATAATACAAAGAGATATACCATGTTCTAGGATTGGAAGAATCAA
>NC_041219.1:13915167-13995701 GCF_002837175.3 Physeter macrocephalus | reverse complement strand
ATATAGATCAATGAAACAGGATAGAAAGCCCAGAGATAAACCCATGCACATATGGTCACCTTAACTTTGATAAAGGAGGCAAGAATATACAATGGAGAAAAGACAGCTTCTTCAATAAGTGGTGCTGGGAAAACTGGACAGCTACATGTAAAAGAATGAAATAAGAACATTTCCTAACACTATACACAAAAATAAACTCAAAATGGATTAAAGACCTAAAGGTAAGGCCAGACACTATAAAGCTCTTAGAGGAAAACATAGGCAGAACACTCTATGACAAAAAACACAGCAAGATCCTTTTTGACCCACCTCCCAGAGAAATGGAAATAAAACAAAATAAACAAATGGGACCTAATGAAACTTAAAAGCTTTTGCACAGCAAGGGAAACCATAAAGAAGATGAAAAGACAACCCTCAGAATGGGAGAAAATATTTGCAAATGAAGCAACTGACAAAGGATTAATCTCCAAAATTTACAAGCAGCTCATGTAGCTCAATCTCAAAAAAACAAACAACCCAATCCAAAAATGGACAGAAGACCTAAATAGACATTTCTCCAAAGAAGATATACAGATTGCCAGCAAATACATGAAAGGATGCTCAACATCCCTAATCGTTAGAGAAATGCAGATCAAAACTGCAATGAGGTATCACCTCACACTGTTCAGAATGGCCATCATCAAAAAATCTACAAACATTAAATGCTAGAGAGGGTGTGGAAAAAAGGGAACCCTCTTGCACTGTTGGTGGGAATGTAAATTGATTCAGCCTCTATGGAGAACAGTGTGGAGGTTTCTTAAAAAACTAAAAATAGAACTACCATATGACCCGGCATTCCCACTACTGGGTATATACCCTGAGAAAACCATAATTCAAAAAGAGACATGTAACACAGTGTTCACTGCAGCACTGTTTACAATAGCCAGGACATGGAAGCAACCTAAATGTCCATCGACAGATGAATGGATGAAGAAGATGTGGCACATATATACAATGGAATATTACTCAGCCATAAAAACAAACGAAGTTGAGTTATTTTTAGTGAGGTGGATGGACCTAGAGTCTGTCATACAGAGTGAAGTAAGTCAGAAAGAGAAAAACAAATACTGTATGTTAACACATATACATGGAATCTAAAAAAAAAGAAAAGAAAAAAGGTTCTGATGAACCTAGGCGCAAGGACAGGAATAAAGACACAGATGTTGAGAATGGACTTGAGGACACGGGAGTGGGAAGGGAAGCTGGGACGAAGTGAGAGAGTAGCACTGACATATTATACACTACCAAATGTAAAATACATAGTTAGTGGGAAGCAGCCGCATAGCACAGGGAGATCAGCTCTGTGCTTTGTGACCACGTAGAGTTGTGGGATAGGGAGGGTGGGAGGCAGATGCAAGAGGGAGGGGATAAGGGGATATATGTATACGTATAGCTGATTCAGTTTGTTATACAGCAGAAACTAACACAAAATTGTAAGCCAATTATACTCCAATAAAGATGTTAAAAAAAAAGAAAACAATTCTTGGAAGTCTATCAGTTAGAAAGAAACCCCATTTCCTGCACTGACTTTCTCTCCTAATTACCTCTGTAATTTCCCTTTCCTATTATTTTGTACCCTTGTAATAAAATATACCCTCTTAACTGGTGTCTCTAACTTTTGTGTCTCCCTTCCCCAGTCTTTATTCCATACAGCAAATAAAAAATTATGTTCGTGAAGCACAGAAAATAAATAAATAAAATAAAATAGACAACGAACAAGGACCTACTGTATACTGCAGGGATCTCTGCTCAATACTTTGTAATAAGCTAAATGGAAAAAGAATTTGAAAAAGAATAGATACATGTATATTTATAACTGAATCACTTTTCTGTATACCTGAAACTAATACAACATTGTTAATCACCTGTACTCCAATATAAAATAAAAATTTAAAAAACTTTAAAAAAATGAAGTCTTTGGGAATTCCAATGTCTGGGCTTTCTCAGGAATAGTTCTTTCCTCAGGTGTAGATCCTATTAATTATTTTTAGTGTTTATGAGGCATCCTTTCCTGTTGATTTGCATATCTCATAATTTTATGGTGAAAACTTGACATCTAAAATAATATAATATGGCTTTTCTGGAAATCATTGTCTCCCCTTTACCCAAGGTTTGCTGTTGTTGCTACTTGTTACATTTGTTACTGTTTGTTTTAGTGACTTTTCTGTAAAGGTTGTATTCTTTATTGTCTCTGGCCACTGAATTTTCTATTTAATCATTTGTCAGATCATTGGTCATTTGTTTAATCTTTTTTTTAATACTAGACAGATTGTCTTCAATTCCTGGAAGCAGTACCTCTCCCAGTCTTCACCAGAGCACTCTGTGCATGCTGAGGCATGCCTGCTATGCCCAGGCAAGCAGTTGACATCTCTGTCTTGATCTTACTTCCTGCTTTCACTGAGCCTTAAAGTCAGCTGAAGGTGAGAGCTTATGGCCTTCTCAGATCTTTTCCTGAGCATGTCCACAGAATGTATGTGACTTTCTAGATCCCTAGGACTATGTCAGAGTGTTTTAAAGCCCCTATGCACACATTATTCACCAGAATTTCCTTTTAGGCTTTTCAGTTAGTCTACTGTTTGCCCCAACTGTTATCCACTCCCTCATACAGCTACGAAGTTAGAATGCTCACTGTAATTGTTTTCAACAAACTCCTCTAGGAGAAAGGGCTTTTGGTATTGGGTATGCTCTCTGTTAGGTCAGATACAAATAGTCTTGCAAGTGGGATCTTCCAGGGAACCATTAGACAGGTTAAATAATGCAATTCTTTTGGAATAAGACTTTGAAAGAGCTCTAGCTAAATTCTGATCCTTCAGGTGCCTATTTGAGTCTTTATGCTTAATTCACATTTCTGGTAGACAACAATATTTTTATCCACTTGGAAAATCTGCCTTTTAACTAGTACACTAAGATTATTCTTATTTTAAATGATTATTATTTTAGTTGGATTAATATCTACCATGTTTGTAACTTTTGTTTGTTTTGCTCCCTCTTTTTCTGATTTCTCTGGTTTTAATTGAGCATTTTCTATATTAATCCACTTCATTTCTTCTCTTACCATATTAATTCTATTTCTTGAAAACTTGTTTTACTGGTTGCCCTAGAGTTTACATTATATATTTTAAACTAATCTAAGTTCATTTTCAAATAACACTATACCCCTTTATATACAGTGCAGTTAACTTAGAATAATATTTTTACAATTCTTCTTCCCCATCTCTTGGGATATTGCTATCAGTCACTTATCCATATGTTATAATAACCCAATACACTGTCACTATCGTTAATTTAATTAAACAGATATATTTTAGATAAATTAATAAAAAATAATATATTTCTAAATCATTACTTATTCCTTCTCTGGTGCTCTTCCTTTCTTTATATGGATCCAAGGTCCTGATTTGTATCATTTTCTTTTTGCCTGAAGAACTGCTTTTAACATTCTATGCAGGCCAATTCTACTGGTGATGAATTCCCTCTATCTTTGTTTATATGAGAAAGTCTTTATTTCTCTTTCACCTTTAAAGGATCATTTTGCTGCATATAAGATTCTAGATGGGTGGGTTATTTTCTTTGATCATTTCACATATTTCACTTGACTATCTTCTTATTTGCATAACTTCTGATAAGAATTCCACTGTGATTCTTATCTTTTTTCCTCTATAGGTAAAGTATTTTTCTTTTGTGGCTTTATTGAAGACTTTGTCTTTGGTTTTCTACAGTTTGAAAATTACATTCATAGGTGGTTTTCTGTTTGTGTATGTTTTTATTTTTGTCCTGCTCATTTTTCTCTGAACTTCCTGAATCTGTTGTTTGGAGAGTCTCATTAATTTTGGAAAGTTCTTGGCTATACTGAGTCAGTATTTCTTTTGCCCCCTTTTCTCTTTCTTCTCCTTCTTGTATTCCAATAACATATTTATTATACTTTTTGAAATTATCCCATAGTTCCTGAATGTTCTGTTCTATTGGGTTGGCCAAAAAGTGGCTTCGGTTTTTAAATAAAAATAAAAAGCACGTTTTTCATTTTCACCAAGAACTTTATTAAACAACATATTCACCCTTTTGTTCTACTACCTTCTGCCATTTTTCAGGCAACTTCGTAATTCCATCTTCCCAAAACTTTTTATCTTTTTGAGCAAAGAACTGCTCCAGGTGCCTTTTATAGTCTTCCAGGGAATTGAAATTTTTTCCATTAAGAGAATTTTGGAAAGACCAAAATCAATGGAAATCCAAAGGTGCAATATACGGTGAATAGGGCAGATGAATTGGAACTTCCCAGCCAAGTTGTAACAGTTTTTGCCTGGCCATCAAAGAAACATGCCATCTTGTGTTATCCTGATGGAAGATTATGTGTTTACTGTTAACTAATTCTGGATGCTTTTCATTGAGTGCTGCTTTCAGTTGGTCTAATTGGGAGCAGGACTTGCTGGAATTAATCGTTTGGTTTTCCAGAAGGAGATCATGATAGAGGACTCCCTTCCAGTCCCAACATATACACAACAACACCTTCTTTGTATGAAGACCGGTCTTTGGTGTGGTTGGTGGTGGTTCATTTCACTTGCCCCACAATCTCTTCCATTCCACATTATTGTACAGTATCCACTTTTCATTGCCCATCACAATATGTTTTAAAAACAGGACATTTTTATTACTTTTAAGTAGAGAATCACCTGTGGAAATATGGTCAAGAAGGTTTTCTTTTCTTAAGTTATGTGGAACCCAAACATCAAAGCAATAAACATAACCAAGCTGGTGCAAATGATTTTCAACGTTTGATTTGGATATTTTGAGTATGTCAGCTATCTCCCACGTGGTATAATGTTGATTGTTCTCAATTAATGTCTCGATTTGATTGCTATCAACTTCAACTGGTCTACCCAACCGTGGAGCATCATCCAGAGAGAAATCTCCAGCACAAAACTTCGCAAACCACTTTTGACATGTTTAATCAGTCACAGCACCTCTCCATACACTGCACAAATCTTTCTTTGCCTTTCAGTTGCGTTTTTACCTTTCATTTCAGTTGCGTTTTTACCTTTCTTGAAATAATAAAGCATAAAATGCCAAAAATGTTGCTTTCTTTCTTCCATCTTCAGTAGTAAAATAGCTACACAAAAATCCACCAATTTTGATAAGTCTTTTTTTAAATGCACGCTGATATGACAACTGTCACATACAATCTAACAAAATTGTTTCAAGTGAAGTTAAAGACAACTAAGTGCTACTAGAGCCACCTTACAGAAAAAAACAAACGAACCTTTTGGCCAACCCAATATGTTTTCATTGTTTTTCCTCTTTGCATATCAGTTTGGTAAGTTTAGCACCTCTCCATACACTGCACAAATCTTTCTTTGCCTTTCAGTTGCGTTTTTACCTTTCATTTCAGTTGCGTTTTTACCTTTCTTGAAATAATAAAGCATAATATGCCAAAAATGTTGCTTTCTTTCTTCCATCTTCAGTAGTAAAATAGCTACACAAAAATCCACCAATTTTGATAAGTCTTTTTTTAAATGCACGCTGATATGACAACTGTCACATACAATCTAACAAAATTGTTTCAAGTGAAGTTAAAGACAACTAAGTGCTACTAGAGCCACCTTACAGAAAAAAACAAACGAACCTTTTGGCCAACCCAATATGTTTTCATTGTTTTTCCTCTTTGCATATCAGTTTGGTAAGTTTCCACTGACCTATTTTCAAACTCACTGATTTTTGCCTTTGGTCATTCTAGTATACTGATGTGTCCAACAAAAGTATTCTTCATTTCTGTTTCCATATTCTTTATATGTAGCATTTCCTTCTGATGTTTTTTTTTTAAGTTTTCATCTGTTTACATTATCCATCTGTTCTTACAAGTTGCCTCCTTTTCCCATTACAAGTCTTAACATTTTAATCAAAGCTATTTTAAATTCTCTGTCAAATAATTCTAAAATCTGTGTCATATGTGAGTATGGTTCTGATGATTGTTTTGTTTAGTTGCTTCCCTTTTGGGGTACCTTGCAATTTTTTGCTGAAGGTAAGACATGATATATTAGCTACTAGTAACTGAGGTACATAGGCCTTTAAAGTGAAGATCTGTGGTAATCTGGCTGTGTTTAATGTTTGCCCTAGTCATAAGTGCCCAAGCCTTCAAATTCTCCCAATATCCTTGTTTTTGTTTTCTCTCTTGATGAGGCCTTCTCCTCTTCAGAGTCCGTGTCTTGAGTTTTTTCAGCTATGACTCATTGTTATTACAATGGAATCCTGTTGGTGTGGTGATGTGGTTTGGAGAGAGGGATACCCCTATAACCTTATGATTAAATATCAGTCTTTTAGTGGGCTTGTGTGAGCTGTGACCTTCAAAAATGTTTCTCCAGAGGTATAGAAACCCCACCACCACCACCTCTACTCCCATCCCTTATGGTATCATTTCCAATCTATTTCCTAGAGGATCTGATCCCTTTTGACTAGGTATCTTCCTCTTGCCTCTTAGGTGATACAGAAAGGGTATGGAGGAATTCTCTTCTTCCAGATGAGATAAGGCTCATAAGCTGTTTCCTGGAGGGCAGGCCTTTGTTATGGACAAGGTACTGGATGTATTTCATAATAATTAGTCTTACTCTCCCCTTGCCAGATCCAGGAGGGGATCTTTCTCAGATATTCAACAGGAGAACCTAGTGGGATTCCTAGAGTAGAGGATCCCCCAGGAATTTCTCATTCTTATAATAGTCCACACTCAACCTCTAACAATTTGTCAAAATTACAATGTAAGTGTTCTACCAGTTAGTTTATGACTCAGTCTTCTGCTCCAAGTAAGCACATCTCAGATGTGATTCTCAGTGAGAGAGAGAGAGAGAGAGACACACACACAGAGAGGGAGAGAGAGAGGGAGAGAGAGAGGGAGAGAGGGTGCTCTGTCCATCCAGATTTCAGTGTTGGTTTGCCCTGCAACCACGGTTCTCTGATGGGTCCAAGAAAAGTCACTGATTTTCTGTGTGTTGAGCCTTTTTCGTTGTTATAAGGATAAAAGTGAGGACCTCCAAGCACAAGCTCTTTACACGTTGAAACTGAAACTGAAACCTGAAACAGCCTCCTCTAGACCACTGTATTCTGATTTTTCTTGCTGTTTCTATGATTGCCATTCTGGCAAAGCAGAAGCTAGTAGCTTCTCTTATTTTTTCTTATTACCTCCTTATTTCATGTTTTCTGGATTTCTGATAAAGCCTCAATTCTCATGGTTGTGTTGATGGAATAATTTTATGTCCTCAATGGTCTCTATGTCATCGGACTGTTATCGTTTTAAGTACTGGGGGAAAACAAACAAGCAAGCAAGAAATTTCACTATTTCTGGGATTTTTTTTTTTACTACATCTCATTGTAGGTGTCTTTTATATCTAGGGGCATTTAAAAGTTGTCTCTGAAGACATGAAGACAAAGATTTATGCCCATTATAAATGCCATACAGATGCATATCTCTTCATTGAATTGATTCATAGGAAGGGTGTCTTCTCCAGTGTTTCTCAAAATGTGGTCTTAAGACCACCTGTAACAAAAGAGCCTAGAGGCTTATTCAGAATGCAGATTCATGGACCCAAATTTTATCCATTAAAACTGAACATCAGGCTGTGGGGCCTGTAATATGAATTTTATTAGCTCTCCAGGTGATTTAGATATACAATAAATTTTGAGAACTATTGTTTTTAATAGTCATCATTAACTTTTGTTATTAGCTATAGTAAGTCAAGAAATAGCTAAGCCTACCTTTCTCCAAGGAAGTTATTGTTTACTCAAGTATCAATCTGCATAACTAAATGATAAATGTAACCCAAATTATTACGGGCTGCATGAATCACCAACACAACACTTATTTTTTAAATCCTTTAATGTTTTAAAGATTTATCCCATGGAGCTATTTCTTCAACCAGGGCAGAAGTGTGAAAGATTTCTTCACAGTTCTTCTAATTATATAATCACACTATCAACCATGTAAAATGAATTGATACTGCAATGTTGTTTCAGTACACTGCTTTTGGAAGAAATGCACTATTAAGCTAGGCCACGTTGTCAATCTTAAAACAATATTGAGTCGAGACTGAAATGAAACAGAGCATCTCAAAGTCAAATATAGAAAGTATCCTACATTTTTTTCCTCCTGCCATCCTCAGAAAAGGAGATACAAGAGCTTATAAGGGATCACTCAGTATCACTTTTAATATTCAAGTTTACTTTCTTTACATTTTAATGAGAAGTTATCACACAACATTCTCCTTATTCCATTAAAATCTATTTAAAAAAATGAATCCTTGGCATTTTACAGTTTTCATTCCATTTTTGGAACATAAGTGTAAATAAAAATTGGGTTGAAATGTTGTCTTAGTCTTACTTCATCTTTCATTTTTCAAGCCCAACCTACTTTTCCCTGTGATCAATCAAGGACTGTGAAGGCATAATGCAAGAGTCCATCAAGGTGAAAATGGAAATTCTTCAGAAGAATTCAGTATAGACAGAACTTTGCTGAGAAGTAACATTTATGAATTGATAAGGTTCACTTATTTCTTGGAAGGTCAGAGGATGTGGGTTACATGAAAAAGTTGTACCAAACTAAGTATGATCTTGTTTATAACTTACCCACAACTGGCTTTTGAAGGGCAAGAAAGATTCCCACTGTAATTGGCTACAATTTCAAGAAATGGAAGAACTTTCTACAACAAAAGATTATATTGCAATGAAAAGTCAAATATGTTAGCAAATATGATATTCCTATGATAACTAACACTGTTGTTTCAATGAGCTACTGGTGATATTTGGGGTGTATTTGGAAAAGAAACTGTCCTGGTGCAAGATGCTATCTGAACATGGAATAAACCATTTTGCTAAGAGAGTAGGGAGGTAATAGCCAAGGAAAGATGGTATCCATGTTGGAATTTGCATTTATTACATGCTGACAACGTGTCAGACTCAATCCCAGTGCTTTAAAACAATATTTGATTTAACAGCTATACCATTCTGGTGAAGTATTATCATCATGGAAATTTACAGATGGTGAAGCTAATCACAGAATCAGTAATTGGCACAGAAAGAATCAGAATTCAGATCAATCTAACACTAAAGTACATCCTCTTTCCTTATACTATACCTTAAAAATCATGGGGTTGCAGTCATTTTGACCTTCATGGTGTCCAGACCTTCCTGTCTCCGAAGATCACCAACCTCCTCAAATGACTTGTTATTTATGCCTGCCATTCTCTTTATTTCCCAATTCAGTATTTGGTAAGTTTGTTGAACATAAGACTCAATTCTAACAGCAATAGTATTAAATACATTATAGTTCTCTTTGATTTGCAAATCGCTTTGACTAGAATAACATAAAATTTGTAATTAATAACAATAGGGAATCCCGAAGTATATTTGCTTTGGTAAAAATGTTAAAAGGTCCTTTAACACCTCTAGAACACCTTCGTATTAAATGTTTGGAGCAATCTTATGTGGACCTAACAGATATAGCCTGATACACAACTCAGGGGTTATCTGTTTTTACATTATTTATCTTATCAATGTAAACATATAATTTAATACCAATGCCATAATCCAACACTGTAAGATATGATAGAAAAAACATATACTTATTCTGCCTTCCACCCTCAGTACCTCCCTTTTTTCCTTCCTATCTTTTTTTTTTCTTTCTTTCCTTTTTTTCCTCTCTCTCTCATCAAAGACTTAATGAATGTTCTCTGTGTTCCATACCCTGTTCTAAAGCAAGGACATATAGTAGTGAACAAAAGAAAAACCCAGACTTCAAGAAGCTTTCATTCTAGTGGAATTTTATTTATATAAAAATAGATGTAAATTTCTATTTAGACCTTTACTTTCAAATTTTGCATATTTTTTTCACAAGATCAACATGCAAAATAAAATCTGTGAGTATTCTTAATAATACTGCTGTTTATATTGAGATAAATTGAAAGTTAGTGTCATGATGGAAGGAGTGAGGTCTATCCAACCACCGTTGTTTTCTCAGAACATAGCATAGTTCATGTACTTAGCTGGCACTCCCTGAATATATTCATGAATTTAAGAGGTTTGTGTCTGGGATTGCACTTTCTAGTACAGTAGTCACTAGCTACATATGGTATTTAAAGTTATATTTAAATTGTTTAAAATTAAATAAAATTTAAAATGTAGTTCTACAATACCATTAGCCTCATTTCAACTAATCAATAGCCACATTTGACTAGTGCCTACTCTATTGGACAGTGAGGAGAACATCGCTACCACTGCTATAAGCATTGGACAGCAATGCCATAGAATTCTGCCACTAAAATTGATGTCTACTGTTGGTCGAAATGGGTAATTTTCACTCATGTTAGGAGAAATATGTTTTTGGAAACACTAGTTAATGGAGTAGGGAATAGATGTTAAATTTCATCAAATTAATTAAGATGATTATAGCTTTTTAAAAAATAAATTCTCTTAAACTTCTTTGTATGATGGATTTAATAAAGGTATTTTTAAAATAATGTTAGTCATTCTTGCTTTCCTAGCACAAGTACAATTTGTTTGTGGCATTTCATTCTGCTGTATGAAATTCTCAAAAGATTTTTTCGGGAATTTTCCTTCTATACCTTACATTAAAATATAGTTTATTCTTTGAATAACATGTTAAGAGTGCATATCAAACCATTTTTAGCTTTCGAAATTAGTTCTAGGAAGACTTAATCTTTGTCAATTATATGGGACATGTCACATACTTAAAAACTTTGGTCTAGTACATATTTTAGGGTTTTTTTTAATGGTTAAGTGATGCAAACACATTTTCAAGTCAATTTTCATAATTTATACTTTGCTAGACAATTGCCACCTTTTTTGAAAATTTCCCAATTAGAAGAGATTCTCCTTTTATCCTTTAAAAAACATCTTTGCATTTTGGTTATAATGTCTTTCTCATTCTTGATGTGTGCCTTTAGGGGTGGCCTCTCACTTTCTTTAAATATCCTGCCTGAATTTGGATTTACTCATAAATTCTAATGTACTTCTAATTTCAAGCAATTTTTAATTCTAATGTTAATGTCTTTTAAAAAAAAACTTGGGAGCTGAGTGCTTAGTTTGTTTCTATTATTTCATGTTAAATAACATGAGCATTTTTCACTATGAATTTTCCACATAAAATTCAGTTCTTTAGTTATATTAGTCATATTTCAAGTGCTCAATAGTAATATATGGCTAGTGGCTACCATGCTGAACAATGCAGAGAACATTTCCATCATTGTGGAAAGCTCGATTAGACAGCATTACTAACAATTCACTATTAAACTTGATGTCCACTGCTGCCCAAATAGCTACTCTTAATGTCATCTGATAAATTTTCATATGCAATGTTCTAAAACTAAATGAGTAGTCTGTTAGTGTAATTTGAAATTTAAAATTTTTTCTGTGATCAAGATTGTATTTTTAAAGTTTTGTAGTTATTTTTTAGTTAAATTTAAAAATTGTACTCTAGTGTTACATTATCATGGTCAGAGAATCTGGTTAGTTAAATACAAACTTTGGGAAATTTTCTAAACTGTTATCTCCAGCTTAGTATGAGATCTTGTTTTATAATTGCAGCATCAACATTTAAAACAATGTTCTATAAACATATCTCTGTTCATAGAGTAGAATGTTAAATATTACAGATATATTTTTTAAATTATAGTAGTATATTAAATTTCTTGATTATCTCATTTAAGGCTCTATTATTCTTTTCTATTTTTTCCTAGGGTGCCTACAATTTTCTGAAGCTATATGTGAAAAACATGCTTTCTCTTTAAGAGCTGACTCGTTAGTATCTTGGGGTATCTTCCAAGGATGGTGGGGAGGGGTGTGTATTCTGTTCCCTGGGACACTAAATAAGTAGCCAACAGTAAATTAAGGGCATTTAGAGGACGCATGACCCACATATTTCCAATCCCACATATAACCCACAATTTGAGAAGGCTTTTCACCTTCTACACTTTTCTTTTAAACAGCAAAGCTCTCTTCAAGTTTCTAAGCCACTTTTAAGCCTTAGTGGAAGGAGGCTATTTCATTTGAAAAGGGGTAAGTTCCTAAAAGCTATTTTGTATTTTCTGCTTAAAAATAGAACATATCTTCCTGGGCTGAAATTGTTTCACCATCTTTTTATAATGATATAGTAGGTAGTCTCACATTAGGAGAGGGAAGGAAGTCTAAGATCCATTGTAATTATATTTATTCTGTTGCTTAATACAAGTTAACCAGCTCACAAAGCAGCAAACGAATAGGGCAGGATCAAGAGGCAGTCCTCCATGGGGAATTTGGCACAGAATAGGCACTTACTCCTTTTTGTTAAGTGGATGGATGAACAAAACCAGGGAAGTTTTAGACCAACAGATGATATACAAATGAATAAATGATGAACATCTAAAGTTTGGGAAAAGGGAATCGTAGCATAGAGATGAGTATCTGTAAAGAACGTTGGGGAATGAGAGAAGCATATTTTCTACATCCATTCAGATGTATGGTAGCTAATTATCTCACTTTTCAATATTAATGCTTACATTAAACAACTCAAAATATTGTAAAACTCAACATTCTTCATTTTAGCCAAAATGCTAATATGTTGTATTTGCACTGATTCCTATAGTGTAAAAAAGTACTATAGGTATGTTTCTAAGTCTAGGGTAGTCTTTCATCTTCTCTACCTTTCCCTTGTAGTACAAAGAATGAAAAAGGCAGAAGGTAATATGGAAGGAATATCTATGAATGAGTTTATTATCAGTATAGATCATTAATGTGTAACACTAATATTGAGGACTCATATGTTCCAGAGTTTATGCAAAATTACATTCAAATAAGTAACAACATTGTATAAGAAAAAGATTAAATCTTTGCTCTGGCTTTAAAGATACACAAAAGTCCATGAGTTGTGAAGGCAATTTTTAACATGTCAGCATTAGATGCTCTCTATCTCTCATCTATGCCATACAGTAACTCCCGGAAAATATTTTTCTCTCCCCTCTCGTTCTGGAATTCCAACCTCTCCTCCCCACACTCCCTGTCTCCCACCATGTGTGGTGTCTGTCTCTCACTCACTCTCTCTCTCTCTCTCTCTCTCCTTGCTTCTCACTCTCACCCATACTATTCTCCACATCATCTCTCCCTTCTACATACCTTCCCATAAAATGCTCCTGATTCTTCAAGCCGATTTTCCCCTTATTTCTCTTTTCCTGGAAAATTTAAGACACTATCTATACACTTGCAGACTATCTGGCATAAAACAGTGGGGAACACTTCAGCTCCCTTACAGGTATTCCTATACCTGGGTCCTGAATTTGTCTCTAATTGGCTGTGGGCTGTATTTTCCCTCTTTGTATCTTAGTTGCCTTCTTTGCAAAATGAAGGAAATGTATGTATGTAAATATCTTAGTGCTGTGATAAACAGGAGATCACATATATGAAAATATCTAGCACCTAGTTCAACAATTAGTTTCCTCCTCTTTTGTCACATTCCTCCATTATTTTAACAGACCTTCAATGTCTAGAGAATATCATGTAGAAAATCTCATAAAACATCAGCTGGTTTTAATGCAGTTCAGGCAATATTTTTTCTACATACATCTGTAGCAATAAAAAATGATGTTTAAATGGAAGACTTTTTAAAAAACGCAGGATTGAATGTGGTTCAAATAAGTGTATTATGATAAGCTTATAATGAGTCTATTTTGGACTTTACTACTTCCTCACTATGAAAGAGAAGGAAACTAACCAGACTGGAACCTTTATTGAATTAATTTATTCTCCTTCTAAAGGCTATTAGGGAATTCTATGCTGACTTCACACTGGGCTCAATAGTCAGAATAATAAGACTTCCTCTGAAGAATATAAAGAATGTCAGTCTATGAGGAGATAAGTATGTTAAGTTTAGCAGATGTTATTGACTAACTTTTCATGAGGATTTCTTGTATTTTAACAATGAAAAATATTATTCACAGCGATGAAATAAAGCATATTTTATATAAAGTTAGTAAAAGAAATTATTAGAAGAGGAGCAGTGTTTTCAGGTTCAGCTTTTTTGAGAGCTTTTCTAAAAAGGCAGCGTGGTATACTGGTTAACTGTACTGATGCACAAGTCAGACTTCAGGGGTCAGATAACAGTTCCACCCTTTACTAGGGTAGAGTATTAATCTCTTTATGCCTCAGGGAGCTCCTCTGTAAAAGTGGGATAAGAGGTGAGCAAACATTAGAGATACTATCAATAAACTGATACAGCATCTAGTAAGTGTTAAATAAAATGGCCTCAGGGGCCACTGCAGTGGAGAAGCAGCGTGTAGTGCAGCAGAAGAAACACAGGCCTGGACCCATGCAGCTACAGCTGAGCTCTGAGTTCTGATCTGGCCAGGAACTTCCTGTGACCATGCAAGGCTGGTTCCATTCCTCAGGGCCTTGATTTTCTCATCTGAAATTAGCTCTAATTTTTAAAATCCCATGACCTATTGTGTTTTTAACACTATGAGGAATGAGATGATTGAACCAAAATCTGATGTGTATTCAACATCTGTTCTTAGAATCCACACTTAAAGGACTAAAATAAATTTGGAAAGTAATGTGGCTATAATAGTTCGGATTATATTCAGAAGAACATATTAACAAATACATTATTGTCTGGCAGAGGCTGAAATCTATTGAATGTTGAATAGAGATAAATAATTCTCACCAGTTTATACGCTAGTAATCTTTCAAAAAAAGAGAAATATATAAAAATGCAGTTTGGGATATGCAAGGATGATTTTCTTGCATGGTTCTCTTTACATATAAACTACTTTGAAGTCATGTAAGAAGACTAACTAGATTTTTGTTTTATTGTTGAGAAGAATTGTCTTACTCTGGTTTAAATTATATTGGGAGATGAGATCAACACACTGATTATAATAAACCAGGTACATTTTCCAGGAAGGCTACTCAGGAATAATGTAAAGAAAAATACATTTAGCAAAGATTTTTAAAAGGCTAACTTGGTCCTTGCATATGTTTACATATTCTGTTTCCATTCTGCTACCAAATTAACAATTATATAAGCCAGCAGAAACCATCTAACTAAAGAACAGAACGTAATCTGTGTTGTTACACTTCCCTTCGTCCTATTATAGAATTATCTGTGAAGATGATGAAATACTGCTCACTACTAAGTGATTTGTGCCTGTATGGCCATTTATCATTAGAGGTGATTGTGGCTTGGTGTAGTGCCTGGAGTCCTAGTGTAATGCTGTGTTAGCAGTGGATCTTTGGAATAGTCTAACGTAATCCCAATAATATAGCCTTCCTTATGTCTGCCATCCTTTCACCCCATCTTTCTGGTGTTTTCCATCTTAATAAATGGAAACATTTATCTAGAAGCACAAGCTGAATGAGTCATTCCTGACACTGCCCTCCTTTATCATTACCCCTCCTATATTCAGTCTATCACTAAATCTTTTATATTTTATCTTAAATACTTCTTGAATACTCCCATTTCTCCGTCTCCAGTGCTCCCACCTAACCCAAGCCAAGCGGCCACTGTTTGTCTTCTGTCCTACTTGTCATCTATAACTACCTTTTCTTCATTCATGCTTTTCCTAATCCAATCTCCACCTTTAAATTACTTTCTTTGTTCTTAGGCTAAGGCACAATAACCTCAACATGACTGATTCCCTGTACTAAAATATTCTCTCTCCATCACTTCCACTTCAGATACACACATCCTCAGGAATGTCTTCCCATTTGGTTACTTCCCTTTATAGTACTTATCTCACAATGTATTCAGATATTCATTTATGTAGTTATTTCATTAACGCATTTATGTAGTTATTTCATTAATGCCTGTCTCTCCATTAGTATGTAAATTCCCTGAGAGCAGCCATTGTGCCTGGTGTCGCTAGCCAATTTTTTTGTCTCCACCATCATTTGCCCAAAGCACAGTGCTTGGAGCACAATTGGTACTGAATATTTTTTGAATGAATAAATGAAGGAATGCGTGCCAATACTATAAACAGCTTTCTGGTTCATGGCTCAGCCTTTGACTAAGATATCTTTTATCAACTAATTTAGGGGGAAAATAGGAGAAACAATTGGACACATTTAAATAATCTGTAAAAAAAATTTCATGTCATCAGATTATTTTCATTTTGGTGTTTCCTTGCAGCAATATAATTAAGTGATTAGGGTACTTTTCATTATTTAAATCTATTTCTTATCATCGTAATATAAGCCAAGTTTCCTCAGAAGTTGTGAGCTTTAGCTTAAAACTCCCTTTAGGCTATAATGATGCTATTTTGTTGTATATTACAAAGTATACAATTTTTACTTAGACCTGGAATAACCACTGTTTTTATTTCTTCCTTCTTATGATCAAATTTTCTTTATTTTTCTTAATTTTTTCAACTGCGAGCTCACATTAAGGGAGCCAAATAATAAATTTCCACTAGATACTTCACATATGTTCCTCACACAATATTACTCAAATACAAAGTTTCAAGTAGGCGTCTATTCTTTGGAGGCAGAACACTAACAGATTGTTGAGTCAAACCAAAAGCTTTATTTTCTCGCACTCCTTCTCTCCCATGATTCTCATCTCTTTCTTATTCCCTCTCCTCCTCTCCCTTTCTTGGCTTTGCTTCCCCACCTCCTCCCAAACTGTTTTCAGAGAATCTCCTCACTCAATCTCTACACTTTTGCCAGTCTCCTCTCCTCCCTTCAATCTGCTTGGTACACAAGGATATATCTCTCTGGGCTGCAAATACATATAATTTATTTTTCCTATCATTTTTCTCAATAGCATTGGACACTTGATCTGTTTTCCCTGGGTTCCTTACACATAGTTGTTATCCTCGCATTTCTCATCACACGTACCACGTATAGATTTAGCCCTGCCCTCTCACTTACTGGCTATGTGACTTTAGGTTCTGTGCCTCACTTTCCTCTACTGTCAATCAGATATCATAACATCATTCAGAAAGAGGGGCTCTGAACTAAGACCATTTGAGGGCCACTGTTTAAAAAATAATACTGCAAAATTGAGAGTAAAAATTGGTGCCTTGTGGTTAATTATTGAGAATAAAGGAAGAAATCAAAGTACAACTTATTAAAAGTTGAGACCACAAATATCACAAAAATGAGGAAATAAAGCAATATTTTTATTCATTAACTAACACTACTTTTATAAGACTGTTTGCCTGCAAATTTTGGCTGCAAACTTACTGATTTGATGATGCCACTTTCCCATGATGGCAACTTTGTAAATCATTTTCTATAGAGAGAACTGAAAAAATACCTTAGTTTTTCTACCAGAGTAGACTGAACTTTTTATTGATGGTTTAGAAATGATTGCTTTAGATTTATAACCTATTACTGGCAATATCACATAGATTTTTAAGAATCACCATCTAATTTGGGAAAACATTTGTCAAGTCTCTTTCATATATGAGCTGTAACGTTGGAAGGGCTTTTCACAGACTGGCTCTGGCTCTGTATCTTTCCAACCATGTTCCTCCCTTACTCTCCACATGCTTCCGGGGCTGGAAGTCACAGGAGCCACTTATACCCTGATGCCATCTTTGACCCTTCATGCAGGAAGTTATAGGTTGGGTACAGAGTGTCTCAGACCACCTAAAATTAACCCATAAGTAACATGTTATGAATGAAATAAAATTTTTAAATGTTCTATGGTGAATAACTAAGTCAATATTAAGGTAACAAGAAATATAGTCTAAGTAACAGCATGAAAAATAGTCTATTTTGTCTTATTTCAAGAGTCATTGAAAAAATATGCATGACTATTCAGAATAGTGTAATAAATAACACTTACCTAGAGTTTACTGTGTGACAGGCACTCTTTTAAGCACTTTACATAGGTAATCATCCTTTCTGTTACCCTATGTGGTATGTGGTTTTGCATTCCTTCTTTACAAATGAGGGAACTGAGGCCTGGTGATTTTTATCATATTTAATCTCTAGAGTGCATATTATTTTTCTCCTTTAAACTGCGAATTGTGAGAAGTTTATATACCATTCTACATGAAGTAAAATGGTAAAAATCTACCTGAGATAATTTTTTTTTTTTTTTTCGGTACGCGGGCCTCTCACTGCTGTGGCCTCTCCCGTTGCGGAGCACAGGCTCCGGACGCGCAGGCTCAGCGGCCATGACTCACGGGCCCAGCCGCTCCACGGCATGTGGGATCTTCCCAGACCGGGGCACGAACCCATGTCCCCTGCATCGGCAGGCGGACTCCCAACCACTGCACCACCAGGGAAGCCCTACCTGAGATAATTTAAGAACACTTTCCCAAAGACAAAAGTACAGGTAAAATGACTAGATATATTTCTCCTTTTTTAAACTTCTCTAAACTTCAAAGGTTAGACTTGGCTATACTTGGAAGCTCATGCCAGAAAAATATTACATAGAATTTGTTGCTTAAAAATAACCAGATATCTATAGTATGAATGTCATCCAGGAATTAGAGTCCCAGAGTGGGCTAATCTCTAGTTATCTTGCAGCAACCTTCCTCTCAACCACTCTATCTTCCAAAGAGCTTCCCTTTGCTTGAAGATCTAGGTCAAAGATTTATTTTCAACTTCTCTCTCCACTCACCTAAAGGAATTTGATTATGACTCCTTTAAACCATACCTGTATCTTGTATAGACAAAACTCTGCATAGTCATTTTCATTCAGTTGTAAGACTATTTGGTTATATGTGGTTTTTTTTCCTGTAAATATAAACTGCTATAACTTGGGGACAATTTTTATTCATCTTTATTTTATTAGAATCAAGTAAAGAGCTCAACAATTAGATGTCAAATAAATCAACAAATACTGTAGGATAGCTTTGGAATTCAACCTTTCCAAGATGTAAAGCATTGTAGCTATTAGAAAATGGTGTGGTAAAAAAGGATTAATAATTTCACAAGAGAATTTGTTTATATTGTTTCTAGGATTGATTTATGAATTCGTAGATGACAAATGAATCCAACCTGATTCAAACAAGTTTTGCTAGAATGAGCATGTAAATTTGTACATTTGGAAGACAGATTGCTATTTTTATTCTTTTCTACTACCTTTTAAAATACTGTGCTTTTTAAACTCTTTTATACAGTGGTGACACCCTTTATGAACATGAAAATAACATAGGACCTATTTGAGAATCTCTGTAATATACTTCACATAACTTTAAATTCAATATATTGTTTCAAAAGTATCTTTGAAGGTTTCTTTGGAGGTCTTTTTATGTGTCATAGACTAGTAATTATGAATTTGCTTTCTCTTTATGATAGTTCTGTCTTTTTTCACATCATTTACAACATACAATATTGTATTTTATTTTTTTAGTTATGTTTCATATTTATATACAGATGTTACTTTAAAAGCTTAGAAGTCAACAGTCACATTACCCACTTCAGTTCATCAAAGTCACAGTGTTATAATCAGCTAATGAAAGATATTAAGCAGCACATAATGCGATTGGGTTTATGTTTGAGAAGATCATCCTGACAGTTTATGGAAGGTAAGATTGGATGGGGCAAGAGACCAGTTACTAGCCTACTTAATTTAGTTATTTACTTATAAATTTTTATTGGAGTATAGTTGATTTAAAATGTTGTGTTAGTTTCTGCTGTACAGAAAAGTGCATCAGTTATACATATACATATATCCACACTTTTTAGATTCTTTTCCCATATAGATCATTACAGAGAATTGAGTAGAGTTCCCTGTGCTATACAGTAGGTCCTTATTAGTTATCTATTTTATATATAGTAGTGTGTATAAAAGTTGAGGCTAGGGCTTCCCTGGTGGCGCAGTGGTTGAGAGTCCGCCTGCCGATGCAGGGGACACGGGTTCGTGCCCCGGTCCTGGAGGATCCCACATGCCGCGGAGCGGCTGGGCCCGTGAGCCATGGCCGCTGAGGCTGCGCATCCGGAGCCTGTGCTCTGCAGCGGGAGAGGCCACAGCGGTGAGAGGCCCGCGTAACGCAAAAAAAAAAAAAGTTGAGGCTAAAGATGATGAGTCTTGAACCATAGCAATTGCAGCCAGGATGAAAACTAAAAGGTGGATCTAGAGATGTTAAAAAAAAAAAAAAGAAAAAAGGAACGTAAAAAGGGATCTGAAGACTGACTGCTTGGATGGTTATTTTTTTTTTAATAATTGGAGTTATGAAAATTTCAGTTTGGTGTTGGCAGGCTTTTGAGCTAACAGGTCTCAGCTTGCAGTGAAGAAATTTACAACCTGGGGGTCAATGCACAGAGGTCATCTTTGGTTCATTTGTGTAACCCTCAGTGACCAGTTAGATGTACAAGATGGGAGGGAGAAATCCTGCCAAGTTTCAGGTTTGGATTTCTGTTGGATCATGACACAGTTTTTTATGTTCACTAGAAAAATTAAGGCCACTTAGTGGATGCTCAAAACTATTTATAAGTATATATGTATTAGCAATAATAGAGAGTTCAGAAATAAGATTTTAGCAGCTCTGAATGAATGCCTCTAGAACAATCGCTGGTATTATTGAGCGATTACCATATACTTAGCATCAAAAAACTTTTAATGTAGTCATTTATTTAATCCTCAGACCAACCCTATGAGAAAAGTATTACTGGAGTCTCCATTTACATATGAGAAAGCTGTGAAAAAGAGACGTTAACAGCTAGTAATTAATGCGGAGGTACGTTTTGAGCCCTAAGCTCTTAAATGTAAAAATTTACCATGTCCATACACAAAACAGCTACAGTAATAAAAAAGGAGATGACTGAAACCAGTAGCAAGATGACACATTTACTGTAGTTGAGCATTATTAGTAACACGCTTCATTCAACTCTCCATGAGTATCCATAGGCCTGGGTGCTATGCTACACGTCGAGAACAGAGAGCTATAGAAAACATGGTCCTTACACACATACTATCTATCTTTTGGGGAATTCTGAATCTTACAAAAATAATAAGATGATATAGTCAAAATTTTTCAAACACCCACCATGTTCCAATCAATCATAAAAAAATCTTTTTATTACCTGCAGTCTTCACTCATCATTTATTTAACACAAATTTATTGAATACCAACCATGAGCCAGACAATCTGCTGGATATTGGGTATGTAGGAAAAACTAAGTTAAGTCAGGTTTTTTGCAAATAACCAGGAATTACAAAAAACAATGTCTACTTTTCTGGTTTTTAGATTATATAACTAAGGATCAAATATGTTAGGAAAATTCCCCAAGATCATTTAAGAACATTTAAGTGGTAAGGCCAGGAACTTGAATTAAGGTCACTAGCCTATAAAAGTCCAGTTCACTCACTCAGTATGTATTGAGAGCTTACTATGTTTTAGACCACAAATACAGCAGTGAACAAGGTAAAGAAGATAGACATGGGTCCTATCTCTTGATACATACAGCTTTATCCATTGCCCCATAATCTAAGTATTAGTATAGGCCCAGACAAAAAACTGGAAACTATAATGAAGAATTTAATATAGGACAATGACTAAACTTAGAGGGCTGAAAAAGAAGTGGGAGTTTCGAAAGAAGCTGGAGACTGGAACCAATTGCTAAGCAATGTACAACAGCTCAACATTGTTCAAGGATCATAAAACAAACAGCCTTGCTGTCTCCCTCCGGTGCTTCCTATTGAGAGAATCTAACTGGAAACCAGGTGGCAGAAGAGAAATGTAGTTGGCAGAGTCCCAGCCCTGAGCATCACAGAGCAAAGGTATATAGTGATAGGTTTGGAGTTGAGAGACAACAGGGAAATGACAGACACACACTACCACGCTGTATCAGAGAGAATATCTTCAGAAATTTATGAACATTTGGATCCAGGTAAGGTGGTAGGAACTACCTAGTCTGACCTGCTTCTTTTTTAAATGAGAAAACTGAGGCCCAAAGGGATTGAGTGTCTTGTAAAAGGTTATAGTCTTTGTAAGCATCAGAGCCAGGATAAGAATCTAGATTTTCTTATTCTGAATTTCACTGAAATTTCTGCTATTCAGTGCTATCTCTAAGGACAATGAACAATTAATGGACAATGTTCTCAAAAGATGAAAAAGATAATCTACAAAGGATGCAAGAGATGAAGAACTGACATAATGGACAATTATTATTTCCTACCTATATCAAAATAAGTTACTGACTGATGACTTTAATATGAAAGGAAACTTTGAGAATTTAGGGAACAGATGATAGCATGTCTTATCTGTGTCTCTCAAATTCCATTTTTTGGTCTGGAATTAAGTACCACTCAGTTTGAGATTAAGCTCTTATCAGGACTGATGAATGACATTAGTGTAATTATACATTTTTTGAGGCTATCCATTTGATAATTTAGTTCTATCCAGTGATTCTCAGGTATGAGACTACAGAACAAGGGAGTGCATAGGGTAAAGAATGTTGAAGTAACATAGCCTGCTTCTTCATTCCTTAAACTCAAAGGATGCTGTGCTAATTGCATTGCCATCGACACAGCATTGTTAGTCTGGGCATAGGAAGCTGTTTGACAAGCAACCGTGCTCTAGCAGTATCTCCTCCTTACTGAGAGTCAAGTCAGATCATGGGTTTCTGTGAGTTACAACCTGTTTGACTAGCCCTGGTTGTACAATCTTGAAGGTCTGTGAAGAGGTAAGTTTTGAAAAGATGTATGTCTTCCATTGGTTGTTTTCATAGATAAGCTTTTGAATAAAGACACCTATACTTCAAGCCCTCTTTAATCCGTTTTCTGTACGTTAAAAAAAAAAAGAATTCCCAAAATACCTTAAAATACTACAGTATGTTTTCGTCTTTCATCAGGGCTTTTCAAGGATTTACTGATTCACATCACACAGGCTTTTGTTTGGGCATTTTTCTCAGTGATCCTCTGATGTCAAAGTGTTTTGTTTAATTTACTCAATAAGAGTGGGCTTGTCTTTTCAATGGTTTAGAATGAGGATGGCATTTAATTTTAGCACTTTATTGTCTTGGCATAAAGCTGAACTTTGGCAACTGAGAGAATGTTTTATCTTCAAAAAGCAAAAGAGTCTAGAAATTTAAATAATTGTACCAGCTAATTTCAGTGATAAAATTATACAGTTACACACTGATTAACTATTTCTTTTTTTTTTTTGAGATGAGTTGTTCTGAAGCAACAATTAATAGTACCAGTTTGGGAAGTTGCTCAGTTTCACAAGGTGGACTTTTTCCATGAACACTGATCATTCATAAATGATGTACTAAATATTCACATTAAGCTAGAGAAGAAATAATCTAATTTTACTCCCTTGATAAAAGGATCGATTCAAGATGATGGTTATTGTAGAGAATATGCATTAGTGGATCAGCTCAAACTTTGCATTTAATTATTTGATTTAATTATTTAGGTTTGATTTAAACCCTGTTTGAAAAGCAAAACAAAAATCAAATTAAATGGTAGAATCATAACACACTGGATCTCTTATTGTATGGTCTCTGGATTTTTTTTTTAATAATGAAAAAAACTAACAGCCTTAGAATCAGAAAAAAAATATCATTCTCACCTTGACATTCAAATCTTTTCCCTCTGGACTTATTCTCTAGCTTCTAATTAAATCTTATATTTATCACAGAGAGATGAATTATTTTCAGCATCATCAGAAACCCCTGGGTTGTCAAGATCTTTCCAAAGATAGAATAGTGCATTAGCTAGAATAGAGCACCATTACGTGCTCAGAAAGGTAAAGGTAAAGGAGAACTGTGGAAATGAGTAGGGAAAGACAGAATATGGGAAATAAAGCAAAGTCAAGTAGATAAATTATTATAGATGTTAAAGACAGTTATATGCCAGGTAAGAATAAGGTGAACATTCATTATTTTATAAATGAGTTATTCAATATCAAATAAATATTTATCCTATTAGGTGATATTAGTCTAAAATAGTTATTGCAATTTGTGGGTATTCTCTTATTTTAAATATATTGAAAAGGAACATTATCTATGTTAGATATGGTTACTTTTTTCACTTGGAAACTAAAATATCCTTTTGTTCCTATTCAAAGCTTTTGGTCACTTTAATAAAAGAATATCCTGTGATTAAAATATCTATTTCAAAGCTGTTTCCATAAGACAAAACTTATAGTGATGCAACAAGGATTTGTCTTGTGAATGCAAAACAAAATATAAAAAAATAATTTTGATGCCAAGGCTAAACGAATGCTACTATTGCCCATAGCCCTTAATTTGAAGGTATACTGCATCACTGTTGCCACAGATCTTTCTCTTCAGATCTCATAGTGGTTTTTTATTCATTGAACACTTTTACAAATGGCTTAATGCTCTGAGCATAGATTTGGGAGTACAATTATGCAATTTATTAGTTCCGTAATTTTGAAAAAGTATTTATTAGCCTTTCTGATATCTGTTTCCTCATCTGTAGAATGGGAATAGTGATAGCTACCTTTCAGAAGTGCTGTGAGAATCAAGGTATTTAAATATTAAGTACATAGTAGTTCTTCTGATCGTTGCTATTCATCAAATATATTATTTTCTTTCAAGGAGAAGGAGAGAAGGGTAAGTATGGAGACTAGACTGTAATCAAATTATTACAATGCTATACTGTTAGTACATTTTATTAAATTAAAGGTGATATGATAATTAGTACTGTTTTACAGAAAGTTTTTTTTTAGTAGACCGAAAATAATGTTTACTTTGGAGGTCTTTCTGCCAGAATAGGTTGTATAACACTTACACTTTCTTAAAGCTGCTAAGTGTAACTTTATGGATCACGAGAAACCACCTGGTCCGAGTGACAGCAATATGACCCAGTAGTAACAACACTGACCACCAACACAGCAGTGATTACTAAAACTTACTGAACATAATATGTGCCATGCACTTTTATAAATGCTTCACATTAATTATCTCATATGATTTGCATAAAAGTCCTATGAGGCAGGGATAATTAGCATTACTGTTTTACAGCAGAGAGAAGTTAAGTAAGAGACCTAAGGTGTCACAGTTAGTGGAATAACAAAATCAAGTCTTGAATCCAGGGAACCTCATCTCTAGATCCTGCCTTGGTGTCCAAGGAATCACTGGATAGACAGCAAGACCTCCATAACTGTGCCAGAGAACATTTCCAAACTAGACCGAACCAAAAAGGTCAGGGTGATAAGGACATAGCCCACTTTCTTGGCCTTAGATGCAATGGTTTTCTCAGGTAAACTTTTTTTGTAGACTTCATTCAAATTATAAAAAAATTCTAATAAAAAAATATGTAATACATATTTAACTTCCACCCAACATCCCTTGATATTTAGAATATTTAACAAGGATTATGACAGCAATCAACAGGTGAGATCTGGAGGACCTACTCTTTCCCTCAGCAGCCCTGGATCTTGCTGCAGTCTTGACAGGATGGACAAAATGTGCTAAGGGCAGATACTGAAGCAGCAGAGGTTTGTGGCTCTTTTTCTTCCAGTTCAGAAATATTCATATATTCTAATATCTGGAACATCTGGCATGACTGAAAATCGTGCATATGGGCTAAATAGCAGCCCTGCTTTGTACATGTATTGTTTAGTCCAACTATGAGAATAAAATGCTTGCTGTTTATAAAATTGCATGATAAAGAATAAGCAATGACATCGTTTGGTGAACTCAGGTGTTGCTGCTTTTTGAAAGATTTGAAAGAGAGAAAGAAGGAAACTCTGTAATCAAAAAAGAACTGCCTAGGTAAGCCAGCTGTAAAGAAAATCTATTTTTTAAAGGTTCCTTGGAGATCACAAAACTGCAATATGTTATGAGACACACTGCATCTGTAATCTTTTTTACTAGAGCAGCTACTTTACAATGCCTCTCTGGACTCGTAGGTGTGTGTGGGATCAATGCTTTGTTTATGACCACGTGCAATCTAAATAAAGAAAATCATTGCTGTATAATACTTGTCACTACTATGATAAATTTCAGTACTACTATAGACAAAGCGAAAAAAGAAAACATGATACTCAAAGAACAGTCTTTCTGGTGAGGGGTTTAAAAATCAATATTCCAGTGGAGACATAATAACTTAAAATAATAAAGTAACATGATTTTGTCTCTTGATTAAAGAGACCGATAGATGGTGTAGAGGTCTTAGAAAAGAGAAGATCACTGCGTAAGTTTAGAGGTAGTTGGGATTGTTAAGAAATTTAAAATTTAATGTTTTCAGAGTCAAAGAGTAAAAGACAAAACTAGCATTGTGTTGGCTTAAATATTTTAATAGTAAATTACGACTATTTTATGTTAGTATTTCATATTATAAAAACACATACTGCACAGAATTGTATACAGTTAAAATAACTGCAGCCCGTCACCTAGTTGCTATGCTGTTTCCCAGAGAAAGCAACTCATCATCTGCTGTGCCTTTTATCCAGATATTTGTGTGCTCATGTGCATGAGCGTGCGCGCATGCACGCGCGCGCACACACACACACACACACACACACACACACACACCAGAAAGGAAGATTCAACCAAAAAGGGCAAATTATAATGGAAACTTAAAGAAAGCACAGATAATATTAACATGTCAGAGGGAAAAACTCTCTTTATAACCCAAGTTATCTTTAATATAAATTTAATATAATTTAAATTATATTAAATATAATTAATTATATAATTAATATAATTATATTAAATATATAATTTAAATTATATTAAAGATAACTGGGGTTATGAAGAGACTGATTAGCAAAAGGTCAAAAGAAAGAAATGTACAATATATAAGGGATTGCCAAAAATTTAATTCTTTTATCAAAGTTAATTTTTTAAAATATTTATTAAAGGGCTTCCCTGGTGGTGCAGTGGTTGAGAATCCGCCTGCCGATGCAGGGGACACGGGTTCGTGCCCCGGACCGGGAAGATCCCACATGCCGCGGAGCGGCCACAGCAGTGAGAGGCCCGCGTAACGTAAAAAAAAAAAAATAAACAAACAAACAAAAATATTTGTTAAGAGCAAACAATTCAGCTAGCATTTTTTCACACATAATGGCATAAATCTCAAAAGCCTCTGCAAACTAGGTATTATTAATCCTAATTTACTGATAATGAAACTGAGGCGTGGAGGACACGATGACTTTCTCAAGTTTGTACACTTAATGATGGGAGAACCAAGCTTTGAGTTCTATTTGTCTAATTCGTAAGCCCATATTTTTTCCATTAAAATGTATTACTTTGCTTCTAATTTTAAGAGAGATAATTTAATTTTAAATAGCAAAGTAATTTCTTTCATTGGTAGATTTATTTTCCCCCTTTTCCCAGACATCTATATACAGAGCAGTTTTTCAGCTAAAATTTTACCTTGATGTACTAAGTTAAAAATTATAGCTTGGGGCTTCCCTGGTGGCGCAGTGGTTGCGCGTCCGCCTGCCGATGCAGGGGACACGGGTTCGTGCCCCGGTCCGGGAAGATCCCACATGCCCCGGAGCGGCTGGGCCCGTGAGCCATGGCCGCTGAGCCTGCGCGTCCGGAGCCTGTGCTCCGCAACGGGAGAGACCACAACAGGGACAGGCCCGCGTACCGCAAAGAAAAAAAAAATTATAGCCTGTACACCAGAGATTTTAAAATAGTTAAACAATAAAACCAGGGCTATGAAGGTGAAGAGACACCGCTAAAACTAGAAGAAATGTAAAACACAGTGATGTACATGAAACTGCACTTTCGTGCACATGTTGACAATTTCAGTTGGGCCTCCATGAGATTCTCTTTCTTAAAAATATCCAGAGAAAAGAAGAACCGCTCACCCTCCAACTCATTCCTCATCCCTGTGGATTTCAGCAACATAAGTTGATTTTAAATTTAGAGGGAAAGAGATCTGCTACAGTGATTTTGCAAATATAAGGAAATTACTATATTCCTAGAGAGAGTAAAAACAAAGTTACAGTGTACTGTGGAATATCCAACAAACTTTCTTGTGGGGTGGGGGGCAAATTGGCACTGGCATTTTGAGAACTATATTGAAAGGGGGAAAGCCAGTAAGAACACAATTAAAAACAACAGAATATTACTCAGCCATAAAAAGAATGAAATAGTGCCATTTGCCACAACATGGTTGGACCTAGAGATCATCATACCAAGCGAAGTAAGACAAATACCACCTGATATCACTTACATGTGGAATCTAAAATATGACACAAATGAACTTATTTACAAAACAGAAACAGACTCACAGACATAAGAGAACAGACTTATGGTTACCAAAGGGTAAAGGGCGGGGAGGGAGAAATTGGGAATTTGAGATTAATAGATACATAGTACTATGTATAAAATAGGTTAGCAGGAGGACCTGCTGTATAGCACAGGGAACTATATTCAGTATCTTATAATAACCTATAATGGAAAAGAATCTGAAAAAGAATAAATATATGTGTAACTGAATAACTTTGCTGTACACCTAAAACATTGTAAGTCAACTATATTTCAATTTAAAAAATCTAAAGGAAATTAAAAACAGAATTACCTAGAGTTATATAAATTCATTCTATAAAGTTTCTTTAATTAGAATTGTATTTTGAGTAGCTTCAAATCTAGAGACAGAATCCGCTCAAAATGATATTAAATGTTTTTCTAGAGAAATGACGTAGATACAGAAGAGACTTTGAGTACTAAAAGGCTGACTGTACTCGACTAATGGGGACACAATTTACCTTAGCCACACATGAGTAACTATTTCAGTGATTCCTGCAAAGGAGAGATTGGAAGTTACAATAGACTTACATTATATGGTATGTGCAATTTTGCATGGTACTGACATTAAATTAACCATTCAGTAAACTATATACTTCAGTTGTAATTAATCCACGTTTTTCTATCAGGGAAATTCTTCTCCCTCAGAGGGAAGATATGTACTCAGTTTGTTTCAGTTCATGAGGATTTATTCTATCAATGCAGGGAGAAGTGAGCAATCATGGAAAGCCATCTCAGCAATTGAATGGGCACTGGATACCACTCAGAGTTTCCATGACTTGAAGGTGCACAAGCATCAAGGAGCATAGAAATAAAATGTTCTACTGTGATTCAGGCTAAGTAACAACTCAAATGAACATATCATGTTCATTCTCCTCACAATCAAGCATCCCCTATTAACATCTCTGTAGTTCATTTGAAAAATCACAAGAGAGTATCCAGCTGGGTCATTTTAAGTCCATCCAATATAGACTGCACTTATTGGGCAAAGGCTATGACCAAGCATCCCATGGGCAGTCGTTCTCCCTAATATCCAGCACATCCATCAGTGTGCTTAGCTTAGATACCGCTCCCTGTTATTGATTGCTTTTCATCCCAGGGCTCCTATTCCTCATCGTTCCTACCGATTCATCCCATATTTCATGGGTAAGATTAAGGCAGGAGAATACTGAGTGTTAGGCCATAAAACCTAGGACAAGAACCATGTCTAGGCATAGTATAGAAGCAGGAGACCCCGTAGCTATCTACAGCAAAGAGCTAACTGCCCCATCCTTAGCACAATGTTGTCATACTCTGTCAGTGCCCCCAAAATATCAAATATTGGCTGTTTTCAGGCTCTGTTATTTTCATCACATTGTCTGTTTTAGCATTTATTCATACCTTATTTGTATTTATATTAAAATATGCTTGGTTATAGTATAATTTAAGTTACACATTTTCTTAGTGCATAGCTGCCGCTCAGCATTATCTTAAAAATTAATATTTTTCTGAAGATTCCCATTTAAAATACTTTAGTCAGCTTAAAAGGATTTTTAGCAGACCCTTAACGACTGTAATTCATTAACAGAAGTTGTGGATTTTTGAGTTGTTCCATTTCTATCTATTGTTTTAAGTATAGCTGACCACTTTTAATCTTAGAGTCTCAGTATTCCCAACACAAAAACTGCATCAATAACAGCTTCAATAAGAAAGAAATTAACTGGATTTATTAAGGAAGGAACTTTGGAATAGAAACCAGAATTGTTAAACCAAAAGAAGAAAAAAACAACAAAAAACCCCCAACTACTTTATGTACTGTTCAGAACAATAAACTTTCCCTTGGTGTAGGAATGTGAAAATTTTTACATATAATGTCTAAATTATAGTAAGTGAATTGATGAATTAGTTTAATTTCATAGATCTCAATATACTGGGTCTTTAAAAATTTTTTTGGTCAGCCACATGATCAATACCCATTAGAGGAGTTTACTATTTGGAGTAAAGATACATGCCTAAGAAAATACTACTGGGAGACAAATTTCCATGGATCTTTCAATTTTTTCCATATATTCAGTTCAGAGGCACTGCCTTTTTTCCAGACTATTTTTTCCAGAATGGAAACAACCTTGGAAGATAAAGATAGTGTCTCCTTCCAGAAAAAAGGCCAGGCTCTCTTACTGTCCATTATAAGATATTTGGGTTACCTAAACTTAGGGTTCCTCTCCTGTAATCCAACCCACTGCATATGCAAACATCAACTGGTCCTCTTCCTCTCACCCTGTGAGAACTGAGGCTCAGGGAACCAAAGCAGAAATTACACTTTGTCTGCTAAGATTGCTGTCAGCAATAAACTATCATTAGTCTCTGATCCAGTAATCTTGTGTATTGTACCAGCATTTATAAAACTGTTGTAGGCTAACTTGTTACCTTGAAGGAGGGTAAAATCTCAGATTTTTCACAATTCTTGATAAATCCACAACTTTTATTAAAAGCTTCCTAGTAAATACTTTTTCACCAGTGTTTCCTGAGATTTCTTAACATATGTTTCATGATATGAACTGGCTTAAGAGCAGGAAAATAGTTATAATATTACTGCTGATAAACAATCTAGAAACATAACTAGTGAAAATATTGTAGTTGACTAGTCATTAATAAACTGTGAAATGGGGCTTTTAAAAGATTAATTTGAATGACCAAAGATAGGCATTTGGAACATTTGTTATAATGTAATTTTCATGGGGAAATAATTACCTCCATAAAATACTTCAAGTAAGACTTTCTGTTTTGTGGAAATTTTTCAAAACAATTTTGCCATATGATGTACATAGATGACTTAACACAGAAAGACAAAAAAAGTTGCCTATTAAGTTAAACTTAATTTCTGAAACTTTCCATGTAAACTTCTAAGATCTATTAAATGCTTTAAGAGATTTAACTACATTATGATAAAAGTTCTCGGCTACAGAGTATCTCAAATGACTGATAATTCACACTTTTACTGAGACCTGCTGCTTGAAAAAAAAAAAAAAAGAAGTTTCTCTTTAGTCCCTTGATAATTAGCTCCTGTTGTCAAAGCTTCAGTTACAGTTTGAAAAAAAAAATACTAAATGTCAAGAACCATGCTGTCTGATAAATATGGATGACATTTAAGAAGAAAAGTAGGT
Source organism: Physeter macrocephalus (assembly GCF_002837175.3). Lineage (NCBI taxonomy): Eukaryota > Metazoa > Chordata > Mammalia > Artiodactyla > Physeteridae > Physeter > Physeter macrocephalus. The sequence goes on along the minus strand of NC_041219.1, from coordinate 13,964,361 downwards.
AGTGTCTACAAAAGAAGAGACTGTTTTGTGCTGCACTTATGATTAAAATACCTTATATCTCAATCACATGATTATTTGCTCTTCTATATGAATGACACATTCTGTTTATAATGAATGCTATGACCCCCTATTTCCCCTTGTTAAATACTAACAAGTTTGTAAGTAATACCTCAGAGCAAGAAATAGGCTATTGAAAAGGAAAATTAGAGCATGTATAAGAAATCCTGTTTATTGTTTGGAGTCAGATGCACAGAGCTCTCCAAATTATTATTTTTTTCCTAAATTTATTTTATTTACTAATTGAATCCTTGAGACTACATTAGTGCATATTCATTAATTATTACACTATATAATTCAGGCCTGCCATTTGGGTGAGCAGCCACTTCAGACCAAATCAAAGGCTTACTAACAATTTTGAGATATATTGCTGAATTGAGTGATAAGCAAACAGCAGCAGAGCACCTATGTAAAACTTGGGAAAAACAGCTAGCTGTGAATTTTTAAAATAGCACAGAATTTAACAGCTTAATTCTCAAAGATATTCACCAACTCTAATTTGCACTTCATTTTGATCTGTGGTTTGATGCTAGCTTCTCTCTATATTGATCTTGCTATCCCTTATTAGAAAGTTATGTAAAACCATCAGTTATGCAAACTAACTAGAAATAATTCTGTTAACCTTAGACATAAAACACAGTATTTCAAGGCTTTAGGTTATTATAGTAAGGGAACACACCCATTTAAGTAAAATAGACCCACAGCTATAAGCCAAATTTGGGGGAGGCGGAGAGGGTAGAATGTTATGGACTGCATTGTGTTCACCCCAAAATTCATTTGCTGAAGACCTAATTCCCAACATGACTATATTTAGAGATAAGGTCTTTAAGGAGCTAATTAAGGTTAAAAGTGGTTATAAGGGTGGGGCCCTAATCTAATATGACTGGTGTCCTCATAAGAAGAGAGATAGCAGGGATGCTCACAGGCATAGAGGAAAGGCCATACAAGGACAGCAAGAAGGCAACCAGCTGCAAGACAAGGTGAGAGACCTCAGGAGAAACCTCAACTTGAACCTCTACTGAGACAATAATTTTCTGTTGTGTAAGCCACCCAGCCTATGGTATTTTATTGTGGCAGTCCTAGCAAAACAATATACCCCCCCAAACTTTACTTTTTCTTCTTTGTAATCCCTTCCCAGCCTCTCACACCATTCCCAGTCAACCAATGATTTGCTTTATGCCCCTATAGATTGTTCGTATTTTATAGAACTTTATATAAATGAAATCATACAGATTGTTCTTTTTCTGTTTGACTTCTTTCACTCAATATAATTATTTTTAGATTCATTCATGTTCTAGCTTTGGATCAATAGTTTATTCCTTTTTATGTTAAGTTTTATTTTATTGTATGTATATATACCACAGTTTATTCACTCACCTTTTGGTGGACATTTGAGTTGCTTCTAGCTTTGTGCTATTACGAATAAAGCTGTGCAGTATTTTTATGTATATGTGCTTTTATTTCTCTTGGGTAAATACCTACAAGATAAATGTCTGGATCATATTTCAGAAGTATGTTCAATTTTTAAGAAACTTCCAAACTGATTTCCAAAATGGTTGAAATTTAAAGTGTGATACCATTTATGATAGCCTCAAAATATGAATACCTAAGGATAAATCCCACAAGATATGAAAGACCTGAAAACTTTAAAAGGTTGCTGAGAGAAATAACAGGGCTAAATAGAGACAGATACATTCTATGTGGGCTGGAAGATTCAGTAATTTAAGATGCCTGTTCTCACCAAACTGATCTATCAATTTCACATAATCCTAATCAAAACTGAATAGGGAATTTTGCAAGATTGGCAAATAAATTCTAAAAATTATACATAAATGCAAAGAGACTAGAATAGCAAATAAGTTTGAAATAATTGGAGGTCTAATATTACCTAACTTCTTATAAAACTACAACAAACAAGACAGTGTGACATTGGTGTAAAGATAGAAAAACAGATCAACAGAACAAAATGGAAAGTCAGAAATAGTCCCACACATATGTGGACCACTGTTGTCAACAGAGGTGTAAAAGCAATTCAGTGGGGAGAAGATAGTTGTTTCAATAAATCATGTTAATAGAACTGGATATTGATATGCGAAAAAATGAGCTTCAATTCACACCTTGCAACACATAAAAATTAGTTAACACAAAATAGATCATAGATCTAAAGGTAAAGACAGAAGAAAAAAAATAGGAGAAAACCTTTGTAACTTTGGACTATGCAAATACTCTTTTCTGAAAATTCAATAAAAATCATTATGGGGCCCATGATATTTCCTCTCAACAGAGAGCAAATGATTCACTGAAGTTAAATACTTAATGTGTTAAGTATCTCACACTAATTGTCCTGAAACTAATTTAGATGTTTTATTTCTCTATTGAGAAATTATTTTGCTTAAATATCCCACAATATCTTACAATGAATTATACAAAAATAAAAATAGAACCTCTTTTCTTTACTCTTACAACTATTTCCAACTATTCTCTCATAGGCCTCATATCAATCCTGTGAGGGAAATTGCTGTTATTTTCAAAATATGCAGATAGATGGATAGTTATAGAGTGATTTGCCCAAGATCACTAGCAAAACAAAAGCTGTGATTCACACCAAATTTCAGGGACTCCACTGACTCCAGAGTTTCTACTCCATCACTATACCACATGCAATATTTTTATCCCAACCTCCTACTATTTATAAGCGATAGTCTAATAAATTGCTATTAGTACCTGTACTTTTTCCTATAGAAATCAATTTTCTAAAGGGTAGGCGGGCAACTTAAATGCTTGGTTTGAATTCATTTATGTTTGCCTAGAAGATAATAAAATATATGAAACTTTCATCTCCATAGAAACTCTACTGTTGAATAGTTTTGGTTATGTATTCTCAATTACCTTGTGAACTTTTCTTTAAATTCATTATATGTCAATGTCAAACAACTACAATTTCCTACTAATCAAATTATATATATAATATATGTGTGTATATATATATATATATACACATTCTTTTTAAAGTGTACATTTTTAGAGGCTTAGGGAATTACCTTTCCGTGAGAAAATACTCTATTCCATTCCATTTCTCTCCAATGTATGGAGAACATTTCATTAAAATTCACAGCTTATTTATCAAATAATAGAAAAATCAAAGGAAGTAGAATATTTAAATCTAATCAATTTTACTTATCTTGTACCCAGTGCAATAGGTCTATAGATGGTGCTGCAGGAGGTAAACAATTATCTTCCATGGAATACAATTACAATACAGATGAGTAGGAAGATTGAGTATATAAAATAAAAACAAATTAAGACAGGATACATTACAGTAATATAGTAAATAAATGCTAAAGTAATTCAGAGACCAGAGAGTCAATATACGAAAGCATGGTCTAGGAATTGTTTATAAAGAAGTAGGATTTGACCCAGGTTATAAAACAAATAGTAATTTTTAGAAATGGCATATGAAGGCAGAGCTTACCAACACTGATTTTTAGTATTAGCAAATAATTATATTCATTTAAACTGACTAATCTCTTGGTAATAAGTTACATGTCAATTCAAATAAAGAAGGTGAGGTGACTACAGAAACAATGGGGAAAGTAGCAATTATAATTTGTTAAGTAGTAGATGCTACCACCATAATCTTGTAGTTATTCAAACAAGAACAATTCTTTAAATTCCATGTTGGAAAGGAGAGAACAGCGCATTTCAGGCAACAGGAAGTAAGCAAGGCATTTCATCAGTTCCTTCTTTATAACTCTCTAGGCTCTCATCTCTTACTGTCTGGCTTATTGAAATAGCCATCTCAATGGCCTTCTAGTTGGTAAGATCTCCTGGCTTCCAGTCCATTCTATGCACAGCCACTGTGTTCATCTCCTCCAAACACCCAATTTTTGATGCCAATCTTTTGATCAAATGACCTAAGGTGGCAATTTTAGAAAATGTTACGATAGTTTGGGCAATATTAAAAGTTGTTCTTCAAAAAAGTTTTACAGTCAAATACATTTGGAAAATGTTTTAAAAAGCTACATGTTTGCGTGGAATTTAAGACTTTAACGTGCTAATATATGAAATGAATCTTCAAACTGGTAATGAGAAAGGATGTAGGATGCATTGATTTTTGAACAGCCATCTGGGAAAGGCTGACGTAAAATAAAGACAGTGTGGTGGATATTTCTCAATGTATATGTGTTATCAAATATTCAAGTTGTACACATTAAATTCATGAAATTTTAAATTGTCACTGTATCTCAAAACTGGGGAAAAAAGAAATGCATGAAGAATCCATAGAAAAGCAAAGTTGGAGGGTATAAAGTTAATATTAAAACATCTATTTCTATATACTAGTAATAACTGATGATTAAAATTTTAAAACTAATATAATTAAAATACAACTAATAGAATTAAAACATAAAATTTGATAAGTATTTTTAATGCTTTTATAATGAAAATACAACACATTGTTGAGAGAAATATAAAAGGATATTTTTAAAAATTCAGAGATATACCATAATCATAAATTGAAAGCCTCATTATTGCTGAGAGGTAAATTCTCCACACTTTGACCTACAATTCAACACAATCCCAATCAAAATCACAGAAGACTTTATTGGGTAGAAATTGACAGGATTATTTCTAAAATTTACATGTAAATGGAAGTTTTCTAGAACAGACAAACAATTCTGCAAAAGAAAAACAAAGTTGGAGGAGTTATACTAGCAGATTGCAAGACTTACTACTAAACTACAGTAATCTAGACAGTGTAGTATTGGTGGAAAAATAGATATATAGAACAATGGAAGAGAATCGAGAGTCTAGAAAAAAGAGTCATCTATGTACTGCCAATTAATTTTGACAAAGGCGCCAAGGCAATTTTCGATGGGGAAAGAAACATCTTTTCAAGAAATAGTGCTGGAGCAATTGGTTCTCCACACAGAAAATAATGAATCTGGATGCTTACCTCATACCATATATAATACTTTACTTGAAATGAATCATATCTCTAAATGTAAGAGCTAGCATTATAAAGCTTTTCTAGGAAACACTGGAGAAAAATTGTGATTTTATATTACGAAAAGGTTTCTGAGAAAAAACACTAAAATATGAACCACATAACAACTGATAAATGAAGTTTTATCAAAATTACAGGCTTCTCTTAAAACCAGTTATTAAGGCAATGAAAAGTCAAGCCATAGATTAGGAGACAATATTAACAAACAAATAACTGAAAAAGAACTTGAATCCAGAATATATAAAAAAAAAAACTTTCACAACTCAATGATAAAAAGATATACATCCCAATTAAAATAATTAAATAGATAAAATCTTTGAATGGCCACCTCAAAGAAGATTTCCTAATGCCAAGTAAACACAGGAAGAAAATGTTTAAGATCCTTAGTCATCAGTGAAGTGCAAATTTAAAAACACAGCATGATACCATAGAACACCCACTTGAAACACTAAAATTAGGAAAACTGGCCATAACAAGTGTTTGTGAGACTGTAGAGTGACTGGAACTCTCAGACTGCTGGTGGTAACAGAGTCTTACAAAATTAAACATAAAACTACCTTATGACATACCATTTCCACTTCTAGGTATTTTCCCTAAAGAAATTAAAGCTTATTTCCACACAGACTTGGTGGTACACAAATGTTCATGTGAGATTTATTTGGGATTCTTTGTTAAAAGCTAGAAACAACACAAATGACAACCAACAGGTGAATCAAATTGTGTTCCATTGTGTAATTATACCACTACTCAGTAATGAAAGAATGAATGATTCATATAACAAACATGTGAGGTTCTCAAAACAAAAATGGTAAGTGACAAATGCCCCATTATCTTCCCCCACATACATTATAAATACAATCGTATGATTGCATAATGGGAGTGTATGGTGGGACTAATAACCATCATGACTACGTATGATTTCATTTATGTAAAATTCTAGAAAGTACAAATTAACATATAATTACAGAAGGCAGATCAGCGGTTATTTGGGTGTGGGGTTGTGGAAGAGTTGGACTGCAGAAGAGCACTGGGAAACTCAAAGAGTTCATGGAATTGTTTGTTACTTTACTTGTGGTAATGATTTCATATATATATACACACACACATACATATTCGTATATATGTTGAAATTTATCACATTTCAATATGTACAGTTTATTGGATATCAATTACACCTCAATAAAGCTATTTTTTAAAGTAGAGAAGGGAATAAAGATAACATTTCTTAAACTGGAATTTATTGCTCTCTGCAATCTGACCAGTCCCTGAAAATACTCTACTGACAATGGCCCATACTTGCTGATCTGAGGTTTGAAGTTGGCCTGGCTAAATATTTCTCGTCCTTTGCAATTTTATTATGTTTTTGCTCCCTAGAATTGTGGGATCTTTTTTTTTTAATCTTTAAAGTTTAGTTATTTCATCACGATAGATCTTGGTGTTAAATTTTCCTAGAACATGATTTAAATATGTACTGATCTCGGTGTTATTTGATTTAGGGAATTATTCTTTTATTATGTCTTAGAAAGTAGTTTCTATACCTATCTGGGGGCTGAATCTTTATTTTGTGGCCCTCCGTATCAACTACCTTATCATCTTATTGACCAAGACCACCTTAACATTTCTCTCAGGTTGACTAAACTTTAGACAGGCATCTTCCTGCCTCTGACCTCCCTCTCACATGCCTTACAAAATCCAGATAGCCTAACCACAGAGGCCTCTCTCCTCTGTTTACTTAGAGCATTTACTTTAGAAAACTCGTCATTATAAAGTCTTTCTCTATTCCTTTGTGATTTAAATCTTTTTAGAAGCTTCTTGCTGATTTTACCACCTAAGACTGTTTTCTCTAAAGGACCTGGGATTCATCTCTTTGAAATGTAATAAACAAAGGAGAGAGTATCCCTATCTCTCAGTTTCTGTAGGAGGGTAGGAGCTTAACTTGCCTTGCTCCAAGCTGTAAGACTATCTCTTGTTATGAAGGTATGAGAAGATGGTCTATGGTCCCCCATATTCAGCCCTTAAAAACTCTTCTGCCACTTCTATCCGCAGAATTCAGTTTAGACTGCATTGGCATCTTTTTTTCCCTATTGCAGTAGCCTTGAATAAAGTCTTCTTCACCTATTTAACTTTGTCTAAAACAATTTCTGCATTGCCAGTATTCATTTATTTTCCCTTTCCCTCAGTATATACATATATTCCTCAAGTCTGGGCAAGCTATAGAGTGAACACTAATAAAATTCTGTTCTTTTTCAGTATGATTTTGAAATTATCTATTTAATTTAAATATTCACTCTGATAGCTCATTCTCCAATGGATAATTTGGTATTTTGCATCTTACCTTTTCCTGTCTTTTATTAACCTGAAAGGGTAAAGCAATTCTTTCCTAAAATTCCAAAATGTGTTTAGGTAAATGTATGTATGTAAAATTCCAATATGTATTTACATAGAGCATAGGTATCTTTTTTCATTCTGTTGAAGAATTATGGCATCAATTTAATTTTGCATTTATTTTTAATTTTGCCTTTAATAAAAAGAGTCCCACTGAGGCCCGTCATTGTCCCTAAATGTTGCACAGAGATTCTCTTTTTTCTTCCCTACCTCTTATCATGGCATCACTTCAATATTCTAAATTGAAAGCCTCGATGTTATTGATATTTTTCTTTCCTCCAATTATTAGGGTTATTTAGCTTTGGGAGGGGTAAATACTAAGGGAGACAGGGCATTCGGCAGGCAACTTCTTTCAGCTTTTCTTCCAGATTTATTGAATTTTATCCCCTTTTGGCATGCATGGTCACATCAGTGTAGGTCAGGATGAGATCTTCATTTCTGGGCTTTTAGGAGTGAATACCATCTTGGAAAAAGTTCCATCTAATGTGATTTTCTATGGCTCATGGAGTTTTTCTATTGAATTTTTAACACAGAATATCTTTGTTGACCCAGAATGTCCCCACATTGTTGTTCCCTTGTTTCTCCTTTGACCCAGCTATAATTACAATCTCCCCTTTTCCTTTTAAATGCAATATCGTGGCTATCTTGTGTGGTCAGAAGATCTCTTACTCACCCCCCCTTCCTATTCTACAGAATGAGAGTGAGTCCACAAATAAATCTCACAATTAACCTCCAAGCAAGAGAATTTAGTGGTATTCTTCAGAATGTTCCCATCCACAATCTAAACTCCTTATCATACTTAGGATTATAGGTAATATTTATTGAAGTTTGGAGTACTTCATCTAAGTATAAGTTCCGCACTATCCAGCAGATAACCTGTAGAATTTGAAGTATGGCTTTGTTGCCACTGTTTAGTTTCAGTATACATACGCAGTTTACATCCAATTTGAGGTTGTCTTTCTTCTTTGAAAGAATTCAAAAGAGATTCATGTCTTGTACACTTTGCCAACTTTCTTGCAAGTCTTCCCAAGTTAGCATTAAAATCACATTCAAATTTTCTCTGTGCAGCAAACAAAACATTGAATCGATTCAGATGAGACATGATTAGCACCCATTTGCCTCATCTCTTTTAATAATTTGACAGGTTATAGCCTCCTAACTGGTCTCTCTGCTTCAGCTCTTGTTCCTCTCTTCAGTTGATTTTCAGCAGAGCCGCCAGAATTTCTCTTAAAATGAAAGTCAGATCATGTCATTCCTCCACTCAAAATCCTCCGATAGTTTCTGAGGTTCCTATTACGAATTATAAGGACCTTCATGGTCTGGGTTTCCTTTATGTCTCTAACTTCATCCCTTACACTTTCTCCCTTATTCACATGAGTTGACACACCCTGCTCTGTCACTGTCTCATAGAAGCCAGCCACACTCCCCCTCAAGCCCTTTGCTTTGGCTCTTCCCACCATTTAGCCTATTTAGATTAAGTCCATGTAAATTGATACAGCCACTATGGAGAAGAGTATGGAGGTTCCTTACAAAACTAAAAATAGAACTACCGATGTGGCACATATATACAATGGAATATTACTCAGACATAAAAATAAACGAAATTGAGTTATTTGTAGTGAGGTGGATGGACCTAGAGTCTGTCATACAGAGTGAAGTCAGAAAGAGAAAAACAAATACCGTATGCTGACACATATATATGGAATCCAAAAAGAAATAAAAATGGTTCTGAAGAACCTAGGGGCAGGACGGGAATAAAGACAAAGATGTAGAGAATTGACTTGAGGACACGGGGTAGGGGAAGGGTAAGCTGGGACAAAGTGAGAGAGTGGCATGGACATATATACACTACCAAATGTGAAATAGATAGCTAGTGGGAAGCAGCCTCATAGCACAGGGAGATCAGCTCAGGGCTTTCTGACCACCTAGAGGGGTGGGATAGGGAGGGTGGGAGGGAGATGCAAGAGGGAGGAGATATGGGGATATATGTATATGTATAGCTGATTCACTTTGTTATAAAGCAGAAACTAACACACCATTGTAAAGCAATTATACTCCAATAAAGATGTTTAAAAAAAAAAAAGAGTCAACTTCTCAGAGGACTTTCTTAACCATCCTATCCAAAATGTCAACACCCTATATATCCTAACCTTCTTTTCTGCCTTTTATCTCCCTTAGCACTTAGTCTATTTATTTTATTTTTCTTGCTTATCATCTATCTTCCCCATGAAACTTTAAGTTCCACATGGGCAAGGCTTTTTGTCTGACTTGTTCATGCTATATCCTCAGTGCCTAGAGCAGAGTCTGGCTGTTATGAATGGAACATTTATGTTCCCCCAAATTCATATGTTGAAACCCTAACCCCCAAAGTGATGGTATTAGGAAGTGGAACCTTTGGGAAGCAATTAGGTTTAGATGAGGTCATAAAGGAGGAACCCCCCCACATGATGGGATTAGTGCCTTTATAAGAAGGGAGAGACACCAGAGCTTCTTCCTTCTGCCATGTGAGGATACAGCAAGAAGGCAGCCATTTGCAAATCAGAAAGAGGGCTCTCACCAGACACAAACACTCTGGTACCCTGATCTCGGACTTCTAGCTTCCAGAACTGTGAGAAAATAAGTGTCTACAGTTTAAGCCACACAGTCTATGGTATTTTGTTATGGGAGCCCAAGTTCACTAAGCTACTGGCCCAAGAGAGATAGTTAAGAGTTGAATGAGTACATAAATAGCTCAGGGTCTAGAAAGGAAAGACACTTATAGCTTGTGTCTGGGGACCTCTTCTCCAAGCAGGAAAACTCAGCTGCCACAGACAACTAAGATGATCCATCTTATCCAAATTGGTGGTAAAAAATAAAACCAATGATCTGGAACTATTATTGACAGTGTTCAATTTAACATGTATTCCATAGAAACACTATAGTGTATTGATTTTAAACGCAGGCTGCAAAGCTGGAATGCCTGGGTTGGATCTTCAGCTTGACCACTTACTGATACCTTGTGCAAATTACTTAATCTCTTGTAACTCATCTGTAAAATGGATAGAACAATAATACCTGCCTCACAAAACATTCTCTGACGTAAGTCATACCAAAGTTTTCTTAGGTCAGTCTCCCAAGGCAACAGAAATAAAAGCAACAATAAATAAATTGGACCTAATCAAACTTAGAAGTTTTTCACAGCAAATGAAACTATAAACAAAAAGACAACCCAGGGACTGGGAGAAAATATTGGCAAATGATGCAGCCAACATGGGCTTAAATTCCAAAATATACAAACAGCTCATACAATTCAATAACAAAAAACTAAACAACCCAATAAAAAAATGGGCAGAAGATTTAAATAGACAATTCTCCAAAGAAGACATACAGATGGTCAACAGGCACATGAAAAGATGTTCATCATTGCTAATTATTAGAGAAATGCAAACAAAAAAAAAAGCCTTCCTATGTGATGCAGTGGTTAAGAATCTACCTGCCAGTGCAGGGGAAATGGGTTCAAGCCCTGTCCAGGAAGATCCCACATGCTGCGGAGCAACTAAGCCTGTGCGCCACAACTGCCAAGCCTGCACTCTAGAGCCCACATGCCACAACTACTGAGCCCAAGTGCCACAACTACTGAAGCCCACGTGCCTAGAGCCCGTGCTCGGCAACAAGAGGGGCCACTGCAATGAGAAGCCCGCGCACAGCAACGAAGACCCAACATAGCCAAAAATAAATAAATAAAATAAATAAATTTATATATTAAAAAAAAGCCTACAATGAGGCACCACCTCACACTGGTCAGAATGGCCATCATTGATTCACTTTGTTATATAGCAGAAACTAACACACCACTGTAAAGCAATTATACTCCAATAAAGATGTTAAAAAAAATTCTGCAGATAACAAATGCTGGAGAAGGTGTGGAGAAAAGGGAACCCTCCTACACTGTTGGTGGGAATGTAAATTGGTGCAACCACTATGGAAAACGGTATGGAGGTTCCTCAAAAAACTAAAAAATGAGTTGCCTTAGGATCTAGCAATCCCGCTCCTGGGCATATACCCAGACAAAACTATAATTCGAAAAGATACATGCACCTCTATGTTCATAGCAACACTATTTATAATAGCCATGGAAACAACAGATGAATGGATAAAGAAGATGTGGTATATATATGTATATATAAACATATATATATATATACACACACAATGAAATATTACTCAGCCATTGAAAAGAATAATATAATGCCATTTGCAGCAACATGGATGGACCTAGAGATTATCATACTAAGTGAAGTAAGTCAGAAAGAGAAAGACAAATACTACAGGATATCACTTATATGTGGAATCTAAAATATGACACAAATGAACATATCTATGAAACAGAAACAGACTCACAGACATAGAGAACAGACTCATCATTTTCAAGGGGAAGGGTTGAGGGGGAGGGAAGGGGAGTTTGGGATTAATAGATGCAAATTATTATATATAGGATGAATAAACAACAAGGTCCTACTATTCAATATCCTATAATAAACCATAATGGAAAAGAATATAAAAAAGAATATATATATGTATAAGTAAGTCACTTTGCTCTACAACAGAAATTAGCACAACATTGTAAATCAACTATACTTCAATTAAATTAAAAAGTAATAATACCTGCTTTAAAGAATTGTTTTGAGGATTACAAGATTTCGAACATTAGAGCATTTAGAATTTTTGGCACACATTTAGTGTTCAGTAAATATTGGATCATGTTTACTGTTGTGAAGTTGCTCGGCTTTATTCTAGAATTCACAAGTAAGTAAAGATATCTCTGTAAGCCAAATGGCTACCCTAGTTTTATATCCCCTTTTCTGATGAACAAACCTGTGCATAATGTCAAAATTCAGTCTTTACAAGGAAGGAGCAATGCATTTTAACCTTCAAAAATAAAAGTACATAGCTTCTTCCTGATGCTCCCAAATCTCTCAAAGGTCACAAATGTCTAGAGATGAAACCAGATGAAATCTGAGAACATTTGGATAGTACTTCCTTAGGTAATAAAATTATGCCTATTTCTACCCTTTGTAATGAGCAACATGTACAATCACACAATCAGAATATCTGAGGAATAGGAGATCATATAGGTCATACTCATTTTTTCTGATGAGCAAACTGAAGTTTCTGTAGAGAGCTTTCATAATAGATGTTTGATATACAACTCTTAAGGTTTAATCTAAATTCTATTACACTAAGAAGAAATAACTCAGAGCAGTACACTTTCTATTTGCTTAGACCCAAACTAAAATGGTTTCAGCACGAGTAGACTTAAAAATTCAACATATATAACAATACTCAAATGCTAGAGAATACTCAAACACTTGTAAATAGGATGTCAAGTGAATAAATCTCTCTTGAACACATGTGTTTTACATAAAACCCAATATGTCTATACATAAACGTGGTTGCATTTAACATCATGAGAACAGTGCATCACTTTTATGAATTGACTTTTTGCCTTTACATGCAGATCATCATCCCAAATAAAACTGAAAGTGGATATGGTTGTAGTTGAAATGACAGAAACAGTAGCGTATGATTTTTATATTAGGAGCATTTGGTAAAGCAAAATAATTTTCAAACTTCTATATCTTCATGCAACTGTAAGTAATTTAACATTATGATCTCTATGATTTTTCAGTTTTAACTAACTAAAATGAACCATCTAAACTGAACTGTATGTAATTAAGTGAAGAGAAGTTATTTGAGGGTCTTTTTTGCACTGACCACTCATTACTCATACTGAGGGCCTACTATCCACAATTGACACAACTGAATTTCACAAAAACTTTTCTGCTATTTCCCTATACAAGAACTTTGTCTCCAAATTTTATGCTGCTTATTTCTCTCACTTGTGTTCTTTCTCTACTCATGGTTTTCTCTCCCCTTGTAAGAATTGATAACCATAGGGTGGCAGTGCCTTTAGCCAACACACTACTCATATCAAAAGGAAATGGCTCTTACTCTTGTGAATGTTTGGCAAAAATACCTGGTAGGAATGCTTATGTCCTTTTATTAGGATGCCTGAATTCTAAATAGTAAACAGAAGTCACTGAATTATTTTTAAATAGCATCACGTACATATTTCTAATTCTTTAGGAGACCTTAGGAATAATACAAGGCTAATTTTCATGCCAGAGATTTATGTATTCATTTTCTAAGTAGCAGGTATCATCATTTGCTATAAGAACCCAAACTGATATGCAGTAGCACCTGATTCAAATACTATCACATTTGCAAATGTCTATGTAATATTGACAAGGCTAAAGTCAGTAGGTTGGTTTTTTAAAAACCTTTGTCATATTTTACATCAAGTAGGTGTAAGTGTATTTTTATATGCAGTAATAGCACTTAAGAATAATCCTCGATTGAATAAGCATCAACTTCTTCCTAGATTAGCTTAGTGCATGAGGCCTATTGAGCCGTTAGCTTTTATTGAAGGATAGAAGAGTATCAGTCCCTACAGAATAAAGAATTCGCTCTTGCCTTGTAGCAAAGCTTTTTCCTGGTTTCTCTTCACAATGGGATTCCTTTCACCATGCCTTTTTCTAATGCAACCAGAGAGTAAAGTGGCAGCCAGAAGAAGAAAATTAAATCTATTGAAATGAAATCATCACCTTTGCTTGGCTTTATCTTCTCACAGTAGGGTGATCTGACATGATTAATCTTCAACAATAGACGCCCTCTGGGGGTCCATGGAAATTCCTCTGAGTATTAAAGTATATACTTTCTGGAATGGAAGTAATAGCTGTCATTCATGAAAAGATTTTTTTTAATGTTACCTAAAAAGATGTAATATCTGATACATGAATCTTATGATAGAATAAAATGTTCTTTCAGTCTTCAACTTTTTTCATTTAAGATAGTTTACACTTGTCACTTTACAGAAAATTTTATTACTTAAAACAAAATTTTTAAAGCAGAAATAAAAATATGTGGGAGGGATACTGTATAACTTTCCCTTGGAATTTAACAAATTAGCAATCATTTAGAGAAAAGAAATAAAATGGTTAACTGGGTGTTTTCTAGCCTGGAAAGGCTAAATCTCATATTTCCATTTTGTTTTTTAAGGTAATTTTTTCTGAGATCTTTCAGAGTGAGTATGCCAGGATTTTTACTTAGCATTAATTTAGGAAAATGGGGAAAGATGCTAAGAATATATGAATTTTTAAAAACCAGATGTTAGCAGAACCTCAGTATGTTCAGGACATCTAAAGAACCAGTGAATCAACTTCTACTAGGAGGTAAGCAGTAAAGGATTTGAAAGATCTTTTCTCCCATGATAGAAGTAAGAAAAGTCGACACAAAATAAAAACTGTACTTCTCTGTGGGTTTAGGAAAAGGCATTTGCAAAGAAACCTTGATAAACTGAATTCCAAGGAGTTATCAGCCTTCATAGTTGAGTAGAATATAATGACAGCTTCTACAGAGTTCCTAGAAAAGATGTATAGACTGAGAAGAAAGTTCTAAAATCTTTGATCCAAGTTTCCACCTTAAAAAGCTAGATAACAACAACAAAAAGACCAAACTGAACCCAAAGTAAGCAGAAAAGAGTAAATAATAAAAATAAAATCAGAAAATTATAAAATAAAAAATAGAGAAAAATCAATCACGCTAAAAACCAATTTGCAGGAAAGAAGAACAAAATTGATAAAACTCTAGCTACAATGAACAACAACAACAAAAGAGAAAATACCAATTGCCAATATCAGGAATAAAGAGGAAGTATTACTATAGATTCTACAGGCATTTGAAGAATAATAAGGAAATATTATGAACAATCTTATGTGAATAAATTTGACAATTCAGATGTAACCAACAAATTCCTTTAAAAACACAAGTTACCAAAACTAATCCACCAACAAATAGATTTTGAATAGCCTTACACCTTAAAAATAATTTAAATTTATTTTTCATAATTTAAAATTGTCCCACAAGTAAAACATTAGGCCCAAAAGACTTCACTGTTGAATTCTACACCACATTTAAAAAACTATATAGTCATTTCAATAGGTGTGGAAACAGCATTTGATCATATTCCATGCCCATTCATGATAAAAATTCTCAACAAATTGAGAATCTAAGGGAAATTCTTCAATGTGATAAAGGTCACCTTGAGAAAAAAATAATCTACAATCAACATCATAGTTAATAATTAAGTACTTTCCTTTCTAAAGGAAACAGGCAAGCTTGTCCATTCTCACTACTTCTAATAATACTGTAATAGAGTTCCCATTCAGTACAATAAAACAAGTAAAAAAAAATAAAATATAGTAAAGATTAAAGATTAATATAGTATTTTTTCATGGACAACATAACTTAGTCCATAGTAAATTTTAAAAATCTATTAGAAAGAAATGCTATAACTACTAAGCAAATTAGTAGTTCATAAGAACATTATACAAAAATTAATTGCGTTTTTATAAACTACAAACAGTTGGATGATGAAACTTAGAAACCAATATCATTCTTAATAACAAAAAAGTAGATATACTGAATAAAGAATATTTAATATCTCTACACTGAAAAACTATAAAACACTGTTGGAAGAAACTAAGGGAAAAATAAGTTGAGAAATATTACATTTTATTAATTGGATGACCCAACCTTGTTAATATTCCAATCAAAATCCCAGCAAGCACTCTCCCTCCTTGCCTCCCTCTCTCCCTCCCTGCCTCCCTCCCTACCTCTGGTAGAAATAAAACAAGCTGATTCTAAAATATGTATCAAATTATTAAGTGCAAAGGACGTCAGATAACCTAAATAGTCTTGAAAGAACACACTTATGCTACTTAATTTTTAAAAATACTCTTAAACTACAGCAGTCAAATGGTATGGTGTGGTGTAAGGATTGATAAGTAGATCAGTACAACAGAATAGAGTGTCCAGAAATAGACAAACACATATGGTCAATGGATTTTTCACAAAGTGGCAAAGCAATTCAGTGGGGAAAGGAAATTTTTCAAAAAATTATCTGGAACAACTGGATATCCACGTGGAACATAATGAACCCTAACTCCTATCTTATGCATTCACAAAATTTCAAAATTAATAGGAGAATACATTCAGAATCTTGGGACAGCTAAGATTTCTTAGAACTAAAATGGCAATAAACATAAAATAACAAATTGGACATCATCAAAATTATAAATTTCTACTCTTTAAAAGACAATATTAAAATAAAAATAAGCCATGGATTATATATTTACATATCCATTATATATATTTATATATAATTGTCTCACATCTCAATAAAGTTACAAATAACTCAAAAAGTAGACAAAAGATTTGAACAGACTTTTCACAGAAGAAGCTGTATAATACAATAAGCACATAGAAAGATGCTCATCATCACTAGTAATCAGGGGAAATCAAATTAAAACCACAAATTAAAACTCACTAGGATGGCTAAAGTTATAAACACTATTGCAAGTGTTACGAAAATGCAAAACAACTGGAACTCTCATTCACTGCTGGGAGAGGTGTAAAATCTTACAACTGCTTTGACAAGCAGTTTTGGCAATTTCTTCCAAACTCAGACATATAACAAAGCATGTGAGCAAATAATTCCACTCTTAAGTTTCTACCCAAGAAAAATGAAAAGATTATGTCTACAGAAAGATTTGTATAAGAATTTTCACAGGAGATTTATGAGCCAAAAATTGGGGAGTGGGTGTTGGGTAGGGGTAGAAATGTCCATCAACAGGTGGATGTACAAACAAATTTTGGTATATTTATATTCATCCAATGGAATGTTATGCAGCAAAGAAAACTAACTGACTGTTGATACGTTCACCATCACAGATTAATTTTTAAAAGACGATAAGCAAAATAAGCCAAACACAAAATGTATACATTGTATGATTCCCCTTATATGAAGCTCAAGAACAGGCCAACGGATTATGGTGTTGGAAATCAGCAAAGTGGCTATTTGGGTGGGGGACTGCCTGAAAGGAGCATGAAAAAAGTATGATGGAAATTTTCTTTATGTTGATTGGGGTGGTGTTTGTACTGGTGTATACGTTTGTCAAAACACATCACACTGTACAGTTAAGAACTGTGCATAACTGTATATAAATACTACCCTCAAAATAAAATGTTTAACAATTCTGGCTAATATTCTCCTTTCCTTTCTTCATCTTCGACATCACTGAATACTCTCGTAAAGAAGGAAATGTAAAAAGTGAGTACAGAGTCAAATACATGTTCATAGTGTCCTCTCTCATTGCTTTCTCTTTCATTCTCGAAATCATTTAATCAGTGTTTAATATGTGCTGGGCTTTGTATTAATCACTAGATATAAAAAGTCCATTAATATATGATTCCTACACCCTAAGTGTTTAAGGTCTGAAAATACACCATTAATTAATCCAAATACCCTCTACCCAACCCAGCTCACACCAGTTTGTGGATTCTAACTAATTTTATTTAAACAGTGTGTCACTAACATCTCTTGGATTCTCAGCCAACAACTCCCAAATGATAGGTAGCCTCCTTCCTTTGTCTCTGGAGGTAGTTTGGTATGAGAGAAGGAATATCTCAAGTGTAATTCTTTGCACTGCCTGAATCTGACTGCTATTCCTTGTATCTCTATCAGAAACTGTCCTGTGACCTCCGGCTGATAAATATGGATACTGCACGCACATTTCAGCCTGAGACCTGAAAGAGGCAAGGGCAAGAGTGTGAAACACCCATGCACTAGCCTATAAATATTTTAAGTTTCGTCATAAAAGCTATGGTGGCCATTACAATTATGTGTGTTGAGGGGGGCCATTACACTTTTTAAGCAGGAGAAAGACAAGGTCAGTCTTGCCTTACGAGACATCACTATGGTCACAATGTGAGGAAGACTTGCGGAAGAGATATTGAACATAGGGGGACCACTTTAAGGCTGTGAACTCACATAGTTCAAGAAGCCATGAGGGACTAAATTAAAACAGGGGAGTAGACTGGAGCTGTGAGAAATATTAAGGAAGAAGAATATGTAAGAGGTGATAATGGAGGTTACAAAGCAATTTTCTAAGATGTTTCCTATGTTTCTAGTTTGAATGACGAGTGGATAATAGTGCCACTTTCAAAGACAGAATGTAAAAAGCCATTTTTTTTTTTTAATTTGGGGAAGGCGTTCAGTTCAGTGCTGGACTATTGAGTTTCAAATGATTTTGGAATATCCCATGGAGGTTTGCATCAAGTAGCTGGTTAGTCCGAAGTATAGGAGAGAAAGCTGACCTGGAGATTGGTTTGTGTTGGGAATAACCTGCTTGTTAATGGCAGTTGAAGCTACTGAGATCATCCGAGGGGATAGAGGGTATGAACAACAGTGGGACAAGGAAACAACACTGAATAACTTGGACTTTCAAATGGTTAAAAAAACATAAGCCCACAATTACCGTCCTAGAAAGAGCAACCAATAAAGTAGGAGGAAGATCAGAAAAGTTGCTATAAAAGCCAATGGAGAAACATGCAGAAAAAGTTACTCAATGCTGCACATTGGCTGATTAGCCTTCCCAAGGGACATTATGAACGGAGTACCCATTCAGTCCAGATCAACACTTAATGGATCACTTGGTAGGAACTGCTTTCTAGTAGAAAGTAGAAATGGAAATATATAATTTTTACCATGGCTGACCCTATATCCTTCCAAAAGCCTCCTTCTTTACTATTCTATTTGGTTCTATGGATAAGTTTTATCTTCCATATACCACCATGACGCAACAAACTGGGCAACTGCTACCTCCATTTCACAGAGGACTATCAGAGAAACTTAATAAACTACCTAGATTTTAAGTGGCAAAGCAAGGCTTTAAAATAAGTCTAAGTCCAAGCCATTTTCTACTGTATCATGACACAGCATCTCTTACCTCTACCACCATCTTTTTAAGAGGAGGCGCTCAGTACGAATAGTAAGTTTGGCAAAAAGGGGAATGCAAATATTTGAACCCCTAAATCATAAGTCAAAATGTTAACATATGTTCTTCCTTCATAATAATACTACCTGAAGTTCATTATTAGAGCCTTGTTCCTTTGGGATAAGCTTTGCTTGTTCCAGACATCATCCACCAATATCAACTCACTTTTACCTCTGTGTGAATTAGATTTAAAAAGAGGCAACTGGTGATGGAGCTAGGCAGTGTTGTGTAGAACAGAGAGGCAGGAGAGGGATAAAATGGAGAGATAAATAATGTGAAATGTTTGCCTAGGGGCTTTTCTGTCTTAAACAGTTTCTCATAAACAGATAAGAAGGAAGTGGCAGAGCTCAGCCCTAGAATTCAAGCTTCAATTTTAGCTGTTAATCTTTCCCCTTTTTTTTTTTTTTTTGCGGTACGCGGGCCTCTCACTGTCATGGCCTCTCCCGTTGTGGAGCACAGGCTCCGGACGCGCAGGCTCAGCGGCCATGGCTCACGGGCCCAGCCGCTCCGCGGCATGTGGGACCTTCCCGGGCCGGGGCACGAACCCGTGTCCCCTGCATCGGCAGGCGGACTCTCAACCACTGCGCCACCAAGGAAGCCCTCCCTTTTTATTTGTTCTGCTGCTTAAGTTTCCTAACTGTGCGGCATACTTATTCATCTTAATTTAATATTCTGCTTGTGAGACTGGATTTTTGGCAAACCATGACTAATTACCTTTGGTCTCTAGGAAGCAGGACAACAGTGTCCATAGCTCTACAGCTTTCAGTTGCAAAATCAAAGGAAGCTCATATAGTTTGGCTGGTTGTTTACAGTTAACTAAGAAAGGAAATGGTCTAATTTGCCAGATAAGAAAACTTGATCTGGCCCTTCAATGTGTATCTGTTAAAATAGAGGATGAACAAATCCTATTATCAGTGTTCTGAAAATGATTCAGCTCTATCCTTTATGCCTTTTTTCACATCTTTTTGTCATTTTGGTTTTCTCTGGCACTCCTACTTAGAAAGAGGAAAGGAGAAAAAAAAAAATCAAGATCTGAAACTTCAACCAAGTCTTTTTAACAATTAATAGCTCTAGGAAAAGTTGGGGTTTTCTGTTTGTTTGTTTGGTTGGTTTTTGAAAGAGGGTTAGGTAGAAACTGCAAATGTTGGTTTAAAATAAGTAAGACTGTTAAATCTACAAAATGCTTCTTCTATATGATATTTAATATCACAGAAAAACCAAAAGACAGATTTCCACGTGGATAAGCAAAATGTTTCAGGTTTGGGAAATGACATCTTAAATTATATCCTTGATTTGAAATTTTATTATATTTTCTAGTAAAATCATTGTGTTTTCCTCAAGGAGTAAAGATGAAGTTAAATAATGCATTTGTTGGAGTCATAAGGCAGTAAAATTGACTGTAGCAGAGTAACCAGAAGATATCCCCTCATCAGAACTATTCTCTCCAATAGTACATGTACACTCCTTTACTTAATCATCTCTATCATCTTAATCTTTAAAGCTAATGGCTCATTGACCTGTGCCTTCTTCAGCTTCTACAGTAAGACCAAGGCTACCTGGGCAACACAAGAAACAGGAAGAAGATGGTCCTGCCATCGGTGGCAAATCTGTGAAACCATTTGTATCTAGACAAAGGTGCATAGTACCCATCCTAACATTTCCCAACTTCCCCATGGAGTTAGGTTCAGATTTTCTTGCTCCATCTAAGCTGTTATTACTGTTAATGTTCTTGTTGATAACTTAGAGGGGCAAAGTTACAATATAATGATGTGAAGAAAACAATTAAAAAGTGATTTCTAACTTTAAGACTGGTGATACCAATATTATAAATTGGAAGTCCACACAGAAACATGTCTACCTCTGCTTAAAATCCTTCAGTGCCTCCCGTATTGCTTACAGAATAAAGTCCAAATTCCTTACCATGGCATTAAATGCTTTTTATAATCTATCTGCAACCACTTTTCCAGTCTCATCTCTTCCATCACCTTACACTGACCCTCTACTACTACTGGAGAAAACATTTGGCTCTTCCTGGAGTAGATCATGGACTTTTATTGTCTTGCCTTTGTACCTACCTCCTGCTAAATAAAGTCCTGTTGGTGAAAAGAAAAGCATCACCTGGAGATTAAACGAGCATGGGCTCTGCCATTAGACCACCAGTGTTTAAATGCTGACCACATCACATGTTAGCTGTGTGACTTCGTTTGAAATCTACATCTCAGTTTTCTTATGTATAAAATTAAGGAAATAATTATGCTTCTTTCACAGGATTGTTAATTCTTATAAAGATCTCAGAAGGGTACTTCCCCCCTCTGTGACGCTTTTTTTGAATCAATGATTTGCTTTTCCATTATTTTATTCATACCTCTTTTATTTTATTCATACATTATCAATTTGGACATTACTGGTGTTTGTGTCTTGATAACCCTTGTATCTACAGTGCCTAAAACAGATGTAACATACTTACATTGATTAATTTCATGCCAAATATAGCTGTAGTAACGTGTTGTTTTTACGAAAAAATAAAACCATATTGTTAGGATTGTGTTATTTAAGGTATAAAGGGTGTGCGTGCCGTAAAGAATCAGTAGGTTAAGTATCAAGTAATTTGGGATTATCTCAGAGTGATGCGGTGAGTGATTTTTATTTTCTTCTTTTTGGTTTTCTGTACTATGCAAATTATTTATACTACTGTTAATATGAAAAGAGTATAAATATTTTAAAGCTTTATTTTATTGTTAGAATTTAGTCATATTAAGAATACTTAACATGAGGCCTAACCTCTTAACAAATTCTTAATTGTACAACATATTATTGTGGACTATGGGTACAATATTGTACAGCAGATCCCTAGAGCATATTCATCTTGCTGAACTAAACTATATGCCCATTCATTGGTAACTCACCATTTCCCCCTACCCCTAGCTCCTGGCAATCACCATTCTAGTCTTTGGTTTTATTAATTTGACTATTTTAGATACCTCATTTAAGTGGAATCACACAGTATTTGTCTTACTGTGACTGGCTTATTTCCCTTAGCCTAATGTCCTCAAGATACTGGGACTAACATATATACACTATTGATACCATGTATAAAATATATAACTAGGGACTTCCCTGGTGGCGCAGTGGTTAAGAATCCGCCTGCCAATGCAGGGGACACGGGTTCAAGCCCTGGTCCGGGAAGATTCCACATGCCGTGGAGCAACTAAGCCCGTGAGCCACAACTACTGAGCCTGAACTCTAGAGCCCGCAAGCCACAAGTACTGAGCCCACGTGCTACAACTACTGAAGCCCACGCGTCTAGAGCCGTGCTCTGCAACAAGAGAAGCCACTGCAATGAGAAGCCCGCGCACCGCAAGGAAGAGTAGCCCCTGCTCGCCGCAACTAGAGAAAGCCTGTGCGCAGCAACGAAGACCCAACGCAGCCAAAAATAAATAAATAAATGAATTTATATTAAAAAATAGATAACTAATGAGAATTTACTGTATAGCTCAGGGAAATCTACTCAATGCTCTGTTGGGACCTAAATGGGAAGGAAATCCAAAAAACAGAGGGGATATATGTATATGTATAGCTGATTCATTTTGCTGTACAGTAAAAACTAACACAATATTGTAAAGCAACTATACTCCAATAAAAATTAACTTTAAAAAAAGAATTAAAAAAAAGATTCATCCATGTTGTTGCATATTGCAAAATTTCGCTCTTTTTAAAGGCTGGATCATATTCCATTATATGTATATACCACATTTTCCTTATCCATTCATCCATCAATGGACATCTAAGTTGTTGCTAGATCTTGGCTATTGTGAATAGTGCTACAATGAACTTGAGAATGCTAATATGTACAGAATGAGAGAAAATATTTATAAACCATAAATCTGATAAGGGAGTTAATCTCCAACTATATAAGAAAATGATACAAATATTGAAAATGTTTTAACATTCTGACTCATTGGAGCTTAAACTAAAGTAGAATCAAGTTAAAGAGGCTAATGAGATAGATGGGGGAATTGAGTCTATAATTTGCTTGGAACTGGTGGTCAGTCATGATTTATTATGCCTATTTCATTTCAAAATATGATTGCCCTGTTCCCTGAAGAATTTTTACTAGCATGACACTACAGTTTACAAACAAAGAAAGGAGAAACCATCCAAGCCAACAAGAAATAGTAAAGTATCTTCTGGAGCTAACTGGAAAAGTTAGACGAGATGGGGTGATGGGGAACAGTGAAAAACTGGAATGCAATGATCTGTTAATGATGCAACATGTGGGGAAATGGAGTGAGATGCAGTGGCTTCTGCCCAACAACCGTGTCTATTTTCTTTAATGATTCCCTTACTTCCACTCTTACTTTTTCTGATGTTTCCTTTTTCCTTTTTCTTCATGGAATGTCTTTGGTTTTTCTTCTTCTTCTACAGCATTCTTATTCTCTCCAGTGAATACTCTATACTTCTCCACTCTCCTCAAATCTCTGAATTCTCCTTCTGACCCTCAACTGATGCCACTGATTGGGTACCACCTTGATTTGTATTTGCTTACCCTTCCTTTTTCTTTAACTATAATTTTTTTCTTTCTTTCTACTTACTATGGAAGAAATAACTCCTCTACCTGTGTTTGGAATCCCATCTGTTTGTCCTCTCAAAAACTTTGTTTCCAACCTAAATGTCCATCAACAGATGAATGGATAAAGAAGATGTGATACATATATACAATGGAATCTTATTCAGCCATAAAAAAGAACAAAATAATGCTATTTGCAGCAACATGGATGCAACTAGAGATTATCCTACTAAGTAAAGTAAGTCAGAAAGAGAAAGACAAATACCATATGATATCACTTATATGTAAAATCTAAAATTCGGCACAAATGAACCTATTTACAAATCTGAAACAGATTCACAGACATAGAAAACAGACTTGTGATTGCCAAGGGGGAGAGGGATGGACTGGAAATTTGGGGTTAGTAGATGCAAACTATTACATTTAGAATGGATAAACAGCAAAGTCTTAATATATAGTATAGGGAACTATATTCACTATCCTGTGGTAAACCATAATGGAAAAGAATATAAAAAAAGAATGTCTATATGTGTATAACTGAGTCACTTTTCTGCACAGCAGAGACTGGCACAACATTGTAAATCAACTATGCTTCAATTTAAAAAAATCTGTGTTGCTTCACTTACCACTTCTCATATTTTCAAACCTGACCTTTCTATCAGCTCCTTCCAATTATCATTTTAACATGATCACATTTTACCTATATTTAAAAACAAATAAACAGGGCTTCCCTGGTGGCGCAGTGGTTGAGAATCCGCCTGCCGATGCAGGGGACACGGGTTCGTGCCCCGGTCTGGGAAGATCCCACATGCCGCGGAGCGGCTGGGCCCGTGAGCCATGGCCGCTGAGCCTGCGCATCCGGAGCCTGCGCTCCGCAACGGGAGGGGCCACAACAGTGAGAGGCCCGCATACCGAAAAAAAAAAAAAAAAGGCAAAAAACAAATTAACAGACAAAAACTATCCCTCACTTATCACACCATGGTCTTTTCTCCTCACTGCTCTGTTTTTTTTTCATTAACAGTCAAACTTAGCAATAACCAAAAGGTTGTTTATGCTAAGTGTCTCAGCATCTTCATCCCTCCTTCGCTTCTCTATAGGTTTCAATTCAGCTTCTCCTCTTTCTACTCCACTGGAACTGCTCTTACCGAGTTCACCAATGGGCTCAATGTTAGTCAGTCAAATGGATATCTCCAAGGACTCATCACTTCAGAACTCAAATTTCATTTGATACAGCTGATCACTCCTTTTTATTAGTAATATGTTCTGCCCTTGCTTTCATGACACCACGTCTCCAGATTTTGTTCCAATATCTCTGTCATCTATTCCTTGGTCTCATTATCAGTTCTTCCTTCTGAACGCTACTATTAAATGTTTGAAAATATCAGGAGCCTCTTCTAGATTCTCTTCTTATTCTCTACCTATGGAATGCCAATGCAATGCCATGCATTTCCAGGACTTCACTTATAATCTGAGTGCTGTATTTCTAAAGCTCTCACATTGCTTCTGATTTCAAGATTCGCATATCCAACCATCTGTTTGACATTTGGATAGCTCACAGTCATCTCAGATTTAATATGTAAAAAACCTCTACTCACTCTGTAAATGACACCATCTTCTACCCAATTCAAGCTAAAAACCTGGCAGACTCTTCTCTCTCTTCTACTCACATCCACTTAATCACCTAGTACTGATGATTCTACCTTGCAAATGTCTCTCAATTGCATCCACCTCACTCTAGCCACACTGCCAATAATATTTTCTAAGTCATAAACATTTGTATTGTATTACTATAATAGCCTTCTAACTGCCCCCAGAATTTTTCCTCTTAACCCATTCCTTCTTGGGTATTGCCAAACTCCCGTGACTTCCATCAAACATGAAGCCCTACAATGTGCTAAATATGGTGCAAATGCTGTAGATACTACGGTGAATTCAATTATGAGCATGAGATCTGCTACAGATAAATTTTTAGCCTCACTAGGGATGGTGGAGAATAGTGGGAGGAGGGGAATGAAGAGATAAACAGACAAATTATTTGACTAATACCAATTTCACACCTAGCTCAATGTCTTGAAGCATAATAGCCAATGGCCTATAGGCAATTTTATTTCCATCTAGAAGTCAAAAATCAAACTCATTCTATTCTCTCTCCAGATATACTAGCACCAGAATATTGTATTATCTTATTGCATCTTTGTAACAACTCTGTTAAAAAAAAGTAACAATTATCCACCCGTTTAAAGGTAAGGAATTAATGTGTGTAAAAGCATAAGACTGGAAAATTAACCAGTGCCTCATTTCATGTGAGTTACAATTGTCTCTGTTCAGAGCAAGAGCCTCCAACTTTTGTGTGGGTGACGTGTGTGGTGAGAGGAGTAGTTCACAGGTAGAACTGCAGTCTTCTGTGTGGCATGGGTCATTTGTGTTTTTAAGTTATGTGAAGTCTGGATGCTCATAATTCAGGTGGTGGTATAACATAATTTAGTAAAATTTTAAAGTTGATCAGAACATGGCGATTACTTGGTCCAAACACTCCTGTTGGAAAGACAAGAAAGTCAAGTTGAAAGGTTCGATGATTTAACTTGCCTGAGATGGACACAACAAGCTTTTGTGAGAGCTGGGACCCAGATCTGACCCTCCTAACTCCAAGGGCAATCCTTATTCAAATACATATGACTCCCAGTCTTCTTTCAGGCTTCTTTGCCTTAGAAAAAGGCTCTCCATACATTTCTTTTAAATTGCAAGCTTGTCATGTGAGCATTAAATACATTTAAATATTGTGAAATCCAACCTGAACTGTTTTAAATTTATCTTGGAATTTTAAGTGTTTATGTAGGCAGAAGATGAGCATTGACAAACTCTTTCCAGGGTGTCAGGAACAGATTAATGACATTAATAAAATAAAAAGAGTCAGGAAGTGATACTGAATGACAAGATCTGGCTGGGGCTGCTTGTCTAACTAAATCAAGTCCAGGCTTAAGGCAAACAAACAAAAGGCCAGGCCCAGAAACAGAGTGCTAAGTGGGTTAGAGATTCTGACAGAAAATGTAGTGCTCTGGCTAGCTGCCAGAGAAAGAAGCATTAGGGCACATTGAAAGGTTCCTCAGAGTGTCTGGGTGACTCAGTGGGTCCTGTCTTCTCTGATATACTTCATGTTAAAGGAATCGCACCCCTTTTGTGCCAAAATGGAGTACTTCCAAGGTTAGTTCATCGATAATTTTGGTAAACAAGCCCTGAGAATACACCCCTTGATTGTAGTCATTACACTGTTAACGGTTTTAGAGAACACAAGAGTCTGATCAGATGATATTTATCCATTCTCTTCTCATTGGCCATTGCTCCTGTGGAAGACCTCTCTTTCATGGACCTGAAGCCAGACTTTAGCTTAATTTGAGGTCCCTTCCCCCTATTCCTCTCCATCTCCTCCCCTGAACAGGGAAAGGAGAAGACTAGAGACCTCAAGATGCTTCAAATCAGCAAAGAACAAAAGGACCAATCACGATCATCTTTGAGTCTTAACTGCTCTCATTTCTACAATGTGGCAGTTGTCTCATGTTCCGTGACTCTACAGTTTGTCTATTTCACATGTATAATTCCTATGGCCTGAGTTTAGGACTAAAGAGCTTTGTGTGTAGAGGTGATTCAGTCATGTTTGACAAGCTTGATGAGGAAATAAAGGGAGTACATTATTGGGTACTAGACATTTAAAGCTTAGAGGCCTTGGGACTGATTGCTTTCTCGATGAGGACAGACACTACTACAAATTGGTTATGTGGTCTTAGTCACAGTAACATTTTTCAGAGGATCATATAGATAGACATGATCTTAGATGCTAGGATTTTCATGAATCTAATGTAATGGCCATTTTCCTTCCTATGTGACTTATGTCTGAGTCAATAAATGGTTTAGGTAGAAGCCATGTTGAGTGGCCTGCATTTTAGTCATATATTAATTTACAATTTATTTAAAGTAATGGAGCTTCCGCACTACTGGCTGAAGCATGGGAGTCACTAGAACCCTGAGAAGGGGCAGCTAACTCAGCCTACAGGGTCAGGGAAGATTTCCAGAAGGGACTGGCTCATGAGATGTTTGGGTTCGAGAAAAAAACACAAATAAATATGAATGTTTAGTGGAGGAGTGAATTGAACCATCGTACATTGACAATAGGGAGAATCATAGTTCAGTTTTTGATATGCCAAATAAAAGTTTAGTTCCTTTGCTAACGAGGATCTGACTTGCTCTTTTTTTTTTTTTTTTTTTTTTTTTTTTTTTTTTTGCGGTACGCGGGCCTCTCACTGTTGTGGCCTCTCCCGTTGCGGAGCACCGGCACTGCGCCACTAGGGAAGCCCCCTGACTTGTTCTTTTGATGATGATATCAGGATTGAAAAAAAGAGTTTGACTAAAACAAGATGTGAATTAGGAACTTGATCTATAATAATTTACTTAAAGAGATGGTGGAAATAGAAAATTTTGGGGACAAATGGTCAGGATCTCATAGCACTTTGAAATTAGTTTCTCTTACCAAGGCTTTCTCCAGTATGGAGGAGGTAATTAAGTTATAAAGTATCAAAATCAGATATAAATGCATAGTGGTTCATGGGATAAGGATTCATAAAATGAGTAATGGTGTTGCAGTCCTTCAATTAGGCACATATTTTACTATAAAAATATGTAATTCTGCCCTCCCTTTAGAATAAATTGGCCAAAGAAGATTTAGATGAGACTGCTCAGCAAAAGTTATCTACAATAGTTCATCAAACATAAAGCATATCAGAAGTCTTTGGATTAGTTAGGGGGCTAGTCTGGAACAACATATATAGATCTTCTGAGTATCTATGTTAAATATCTACATGATGACAATAATAAGGATGATGAATGTACACATGATGTACAACTATAATATTTTAAGAGTTCAGAACTTTAATTTTCTATATAAGAAAAAGTAACAGAACTAGTTTAAAGTGAAATATTTAGGGCTGCATAATTTGATAGGGTTTAAGGAGCTACTTAGCATATCATAGACATTTATGATTGTGCATTTACTGAGTAGGTCATGGAAGGTGTTACACCCAGAGTGCTGATTGCAGATGATAATTGCATTAATCACTCTTACTTTTACAAATATAATTCCCTAGCCACACTCATTGAAATAAAAGGTCAGATATTTTCCACTATAAAATTCATCCATGCAAGAGATTTGTGAGAAAAAAAAAATACCCAATTAAAGAAATAAAGAAAAAAGCAGTCGATTTCCCTTCACATAAAAATAGCCACAATTAATTCTTGGTGTGTATCCTAGTTTTCTATACATTATGCTTTGTTTTGATTAATGTTGCATAAAGAGGATACCAGTGTACTTTTTAAAATTTTTTGTAACATATGCATTTTATATATTCTAGTATTTTCAATGAATATGATCAAGTTTTGGAGTTGTGTGAGATTACATCAAGAGGATGTTTATGCATTTGGTATTACTAAATATTTATGTTACCGCCTGTCTTTCATTAGTATAAATAAAGCTAGAAAACATCATGTAATGAATGCCTTTTCTATACTTAATTTTTTAAATTTGGCTTAGAATAACTTTCTAAATATAGTCAGGGTGAAAGAACTGCCTTACAAAATATTTTCATTTAAATTCTAATCACTAAAATAGCAATTTTTTCTAATATATAGGAAAGCTGTTGAATTTGTTTATGACATTTTTCTATTGAATATTTTATTTTTCATGCATATCACATGAAAAATAAAACACTCTTGCCTTTTAATTTCTAAAAGTTATACTTATTATTTCTATTTTCACTTCTGACCATCCTATTAACCAGAGCTTCTAAATTATTGTTAGATAAGGTACAGGCAGGTATAGTGCAGAAAGATCACACATTTTGGCCTAAGAAAAGCTGAGTTTAAAATGTGAGTTTGATAGTATCACAGTAGAAGCTTGGCCAAATTGCAAAGCCCCCTCAGTTTCTTTTTTTCTTTTCTTTTTTTTTTTTTAATAGGTAATATTAGCTATGTTAAAAGATACATGTGAGGATTAAAATAGATCTTTATAAAAGGCTGGCATGTAGATGTTCAGTAAGTGGTTACTTTTATTATTCTGATTATTGTGGTTTCTCTGTTGTTATTGATGTTTTTATTGGGATAGCCATAAAATATGGCAGGGATGACTAGGTCTTGACTATGGTGTAGTGGTGTTTGAGCATTTGCTGACCAGCCAGGAACTGTTTCCAAGACTTCTCTTCTACACGTGTACCTTGCATCTAGGTAGGGCTGGTAATGTGGTACTTTCAGGCCTGGCCATTGAAACATTCCGTATACCCTCCACATGCACTATCTTACCACTTGCCATGTCTGGGCTTGAATGTTGATTCCCAAGGTGACCTGCAAACCACATGAAGATAGCAAAACCTTTGTCAGCCTGGGTCGTTGAATGACTGTGTCAGATAGAACTCTCGCTTTCTCTGCTGTCATTTGGCATTTATTTGAGTGAGATACTGTGTTACTGTGTTAACCCTAAGACTCCACTTCTAGTGTTTATACTGATAAAGAAACTGGTATCAGAAGTGGTGTGGTATCATTAAAAAAACCCAAAAACTAAAGCAAGTGGCACTGGCTTAGTAGTTGGGTATTGGGTAACAAGGAAACTGATACTGGTGTTTGGAAAGCTGTTGATCCATGTTACGCAGTGACAAAACATTGAGTCAAACTGTCACACATAATAATTTGGAAAGCAGCCAGCCAATCCCTTGTCTGTAGCTCTTGGGAAGGAGGATGAAAATAGAATAGACAATTTAGCAGGCATTCGATCAACGAGAGAGATCAAGAATTGGTCAGTTTGCAAATTTCATAAACCTCAAATGTTGCAGGTGGCTACTCCACTTAGAAATTCAGCGGAAAGAAGTTTGCCATCTTCTATACATAGTTTCCATTTTCCCTGACCTTGACAAGTTGTTGAGAAGGGAAGTTAGAGAGAATATTGCATATGTGAGGTGGTCCACTAACTAGGGGATACGCCCAGAAGTGAGATAAGTCACTTCTACCAGGATTGGTCCAAACTTAGTCAGATGCCCCCTTCCCTTGATTCCATGGGGCTGTAAAATCAAGCTCTCAACTGGACAGTTGCTTCCCAGCAAAAACTCTACTCCAAGGAAAGAGAGTCAACATTTTTTCTGGACAGATAGCCAATTCCACCACAGCTATTAGCTTAAGCCTCTAATATTTCAGGATTTATCTGTTACAAAGATGGTGCTTAATTTAAGCAGTACACAGAGTAAACTGGAATTTTTAATCAGCAAGTCAGTAACAGAGGGGATTAATTGCAAAGACAACTGATCTGTCCTAGCACACCATTACCAGTGTTGAAGGCAACAGGATTGTGTCCCAGTGTTGATGGGGGCATGTTTCTATTTGGTAAAGGAAGCTCAGGTGCCTGGTTCCCAATCCTCAGTTCTTCCTCTGTGGCGATATTTGGTTTCCTCATTGACTTTAATTGAGATTCTCCCTCTGGCTATGCTGTCTTTCTCGGCCCTCAGGAATCTCATAACCTGCTCATGCTGGGCTTCTACTTCTTCTCTATTTGAGTAGTCCCTTACAGATGGTACTCTCAATGGGTTTTCCCTGAACAACCATACTCAGATTTTGTAGTCAGACTTGGTGAAGGCAATAAACAAAAGGTCTAAGGGTAGGATGTATAAAGGAAACTAGGTTTTTAAAGTACGAGGTTTCCATGAACTTAAGAATCCTCTGTCAACTTTTTTTCAAAGAAATGCGCTTCTATTGGAGAAAAACAAAAATAAAGCTCCATTAGGTGCTGTTGCTTTGACAAATTTAATAGTAATAGGCCTACAGACAGGAGACAGATGCTCCTGTACTCGAAATACGCAGCTCGTGTGCCAGAACTGACATCTTCCTTCTTTGCTACCCTTGGTTTCATTAACCTTCAGAACTCCTTTTATTCCTGTCTTAAACTAATTTCATTATTCCTTTAAGAGTCTGGCATGAGCAACAGAACATGAGCTACATGGATAATTGTGTTAACCAATTAGGTTATCCTTTAATGGAGGCCTAAAGTTCACCCCAAATCTTAGATATGTATGGAGGTAAAAATTGGAGGATTTCATCTTAGCTAATGTGACACAATTTCCCAATGTATCTTTTGCCTCATGTTTAGCTACATTTTGTTCAATCTGCATGAAGCATATTGACATGATTCCTAGTGATGCTACATATTTGAGCTTTCCTAAAAGCACATTGGAAAAATGGAATGGAAACCTCAATGTTTTAATCTCTACTCCACAATATTATAGTGTTATCAAGGCTTAAAAATACGACTTAATCTATTAACATTTTACATTTACAAATATGGCAAATTATTTACCATATGTACATAGGAATATGGTAGAGAACTAGTTAGGAAGTAAAATATCAGAAAGTACTGAAAGACCTCTGAGTACTCCGACTCTTTATTTACCCTGTTCAGTATTCTATTCCTAATCCTTGCTTTCAAGTACTTTTCTAACTATTCTGAAAGTTCCTCTGTTCTCCCAATTTTATTTGCATAGTGGATATATCTCAATGGTAGTCAATAGAGTATGTTATAAAATGGAATTAATGGAATCCAGTCAACAGGCTTGATCCTTAAGCAACAACTTTATGTATGCATGGAGAAATTGCTTTGTGGATGTCTCTGTCTGCCTCTGCCACCATTTGGCAGCAGCTGACTAGGTATTTTTGTTAAGAATGTGAGGTTTGTTTTTTTGGTTTTTTTTTTTTTTTTTTTGGTTGTTTTAGAAGACAATTTTCACAATGTAAAGTCTATATCTCACTGAGAGTAGGTAGGGAAACATCTTTAAATATGAAGATCACAAGCAATTTTCTCCCCTTTCCTAATAATAGAAACGTGCACTAGAATAGCTGGGGACATTTTTTATTATTTCCTTTCATTTAATTTTTCCTTTCATTATTTCCTTTAGTTTTATTAATTCCTTTCACTTTAATTTTTTTTTTCTGTTCTCTATACTTGCTTTACCCTATATTTCACGCTCATAGCACTTTCCAATGCAGCAATGGCTACCATTTTCACTTTCCACTCAATAAAAGTGTTCCTTTAATGATAGACAAGCATACCTCTGGGATACACTACCATAACCAATGAGTGCTCAGCTTTTTCAGCCCAGAAGTTCATTTTAATTCATAAGGCTTGTCATTTATTAGAAATTAATCTAGACCACCTGAGTCTGCCTTTTTCCTTTAAAAAAAATGGAGGGGTGGAGGGAAACTAAGTGCTCTGCATAACTCAAAGCTGTTAAGAAGATTAAATAAAATAATGTATTAACAAATACTGTACAGCTCTAAAATATTCTATCATATTATTATTATTGCTTTATAGGCAATCAGACGATGATAGTCCCAATTCGGGGGCCAAATTTACATATAGCTGGAGTAAGTCATCTGTTCGTGTCATATGATTTTTGGGATGCTGAACAGGGCCCAGGGCCCTGAAATATACTTCTCCCTCCTGTTCACTGGTGCCTGAAAGTAACTCCCTAGAGTGTCATTATTTTGACTTAAGGTTTCTTGGTCTCTGTTAACATGCAAACAGCCCTGGGAGCACAAACATATTTATGTCGTACCTGTATACATGATAGTTTAGTACCATTCTTATGCCTGGGTTTCATTATTCAGGAATTAAGACCTTGAAGGCCTAGGAAGGTTTAGAGAAGTTAAATACCGTAACACTGCTATATTTCAACAAGGTTATGTACTTCTGAAGTTTAGGATCCTGTTTCCTAGTGACTTATAATTTTTTTTTCTATCCATAACTAGTTATTGTACCCTCTGGTCACTAAATAACATAATTTAATTGAATGCAGAGAGAATTCCAGTAGGAAGCTAAAGCATTTTACCATTTCTTTAAGCTGGAAAGCAAGCATTACGTTCAGATGCTAAATTGTGACAGACACTTCTAGTGGCATATGGCTCTTTGGAAGGCTTCCCTGTTTGGGAAACTGGCAGTTCTGAAGTCACCTCTGGTTAGTCACATGGCTAACTTGCTGATGGGTTGTCTAAAGCTTCCAGCAGACTTTCAGAATCATCAGAACACATCTGATTCACATTGAATCTTTGGTGTCACTCTGAGCAATGGTGTTACTTTCTTCTATCAGAAGTGCCTAAAAGCTTAGTGTGAGACCTAGCTGAGTGTTTTGCTTTTTAAATATCAGAGCCCTCCTCCCCAATTTCCATTAAGCTTCAGATATCCAAAGAGGATGGAGGTATCAAGACAGATTTCCCATCTCAGCTGGTGGTAATTGGGCTGAAAACTACTTCTCTCCTGAATCATCTCATAGAAGGACCTAAATAAAGCTTTCGAATTCAGCCCAACTCACTTCAAGAGAAGAGCTTTGCACAGCTGTGTGGCTCATGAGGCCCCGGGGACTCATCTGCACATGCTCAGTTTCTCTGTGCCAAGTCCGTCTGAGAAAGAGAAAATTCTGGAAGTATAACGTTGATAACAGTCAAAGTCCTGATTTATGATGTTTCTCAGAGGGTAATTTGTAAGCAGGTCAATAGGCTTAACTTTGGAAACAAATGATGTCTGTTCTCATTTGCACCAAATGTTTATTTCATCATTTGCTTTATGACTAAATGTTGGGCTAAAGGATTAAATCGATGAGTAGGGTAAAGGTTAGTAGCAGTACACATAAAGCAGTGTGGCAAATTTTGTATTATTACAAATTGCAGACATAGGTAGGGTTTGGGGTTTTTTCCTTTATAAAAGAAAAATCTACTTTCTCATATGCATATTTTCCCCCATAGAAGTTTAAACAGCTCTATATTCCCAAAATGATTAAAGGTCACTAAATCAGATCTTGTTGGTAAATTTTAGGCTTGATAAGTATTTACAAATGAAGTGGTTTCAGTGGAAAGAGTTACCATGGAACATCAGAAAGAATGAAACTTTTAATAATGTTAGATGAGTTCCATAACTTCATTAGACCTCTGTTTATCCATCTGTTAATTGGGTGTTGAAGTTATTAACTCAGGTTTCTTGGAAGACTAAAATAAGATTAAAGCAGTAAAGATATTTTAAGTTTTAAAATGTGATATCTAAATGCACATTATGTATGTTATACATCATTAGCAAATCACTTTTGATTATTTAATCAGAGATATGCCTAATTCTAAATCTAGTTATGCCTCTCAGATCAGATCTCATCTGGATATAGTCTATGCATAAAAAAAAAAAAAAGCACACCAAGATCTGCAATCAGAAAACCTGAGCTCTAGTTTCCAAGAGATTGATTTCCAGCTATGAGCCTTTATTCTTCTGAGCCTCAGTTTCTATCTCAATAAAAGTATCATAACAGTAGCACCTGTCTCCCAGGGGTATTGTAAGGATTGAATGAGTTTTTGAATTGGTGTATAAGCATATATACATTCACTATATTTTGTAACTTATGAAGTGTTACGCTAATTGTAATAATTATAATACCACAAACTTTTAAAGTACCCACTCTTCAATATATGTCATGATATCATGGTGAGAGAATAACAGATATAAATTCAACAGTAGCAGTTGAAAAAACTTTAGCCTCCAGCTAACCATATAGTATAGTTCATCTTCTGGCAATATTTTTAGTTTTCATTATATTTTAAGCCTCTGGGTTTGAAAATCAGAATTAGTTTACACAAATGTTCCAAAGTACCCTGATCTTGTATACGTTTTATGTTTAAAATCCCATTCTGTAAAATTACAGAAACAAAAAACCCGTTTGAAGTTGACTATTACTTTCAAGGGTATTATTTTTATTTGAAGCACATTGCTTAAACACTACCTCTCTGATTACTAGACAGATTGTAGATTAAAATCTTTGCCCTACTATGGACAAATACTCATAAGAAAATACTATCTCTTAAGTTTTCAGTAACTGTAAATTTTCAATGGCTCACACATATGTTTAACCATCCACATTCCCATAAAGTAAAGTTTAATGCTGGGTTTTAACGTCAATGCTCTCTTTAAAGCTATGTAAACAAAATACTCTTATCAATGACAATAAATGACAGAAAATAAATTTTTTTAGTTAATTTTGTTCTCCACATTTTTCCCTCCTCTCTTCTATTCCTAGCCAGGGAGCAAGACCCTCTATTTCCTTGCCTCGAAGAATTATGCAGAACTGAAAGCAGCACTGTTTTAGAAGATAAAAGAATTTTCCTGTCTGATAAAAGTCTATACTTATCTAAAAGCGGAAAAGGGCAAGGAAAGCTTTGGGCACGTGGAAAATAACTTCCTTATCCTGCGAGCTGCAGTGAAGAGCAACTGCTCTGGAACCACTCAGGGCCCCCAGGATTCAGAGGGGACAACCATACTTGCAGCTGGAGAGGCAGAAGCCCAGCCATGGGAAGGTCAGACCCTGGCAGAGATGTAAGTGCCAAGTGTTAAGGTGTACTTACTGCTACTGATGGCACATTTTCACTGAGACGCTTATGCTTTTACAGCTCTTACAAAGAGAACAAAAGCAAAGACAAAAGAAGAAAAAACCACCACCACCACAAGCAACCTATTTTACGTTTAAATGATTCATCAACACGTTACAAAATATATAATTCTTCTTCTATTAAGAATTCTGATTTTATATGTACATATAGATGCATAGATACAAATATATTAATATATTTAAAGTACATTTAAATAAAAGCTTTTGGAAGATGATAGGGAAATAACTCATTGTTCTACAAACTGGTCAATAGAAGAGGACTTTTATGCTTAATATCTTGTCTGGAGCATGACTTGGACATGAAGATTTTGTAAAGTTCCTTGGTGATGCAATTGTGTAGCCAAGTTTGAGAACCATAATTCTAGATACAACTGTCAGTTTACAGGATATCACAAAGTACAGAGGAGCATGGCAAATGACATCATGAAGATGAAATTAGCAAAATCCTGAATGTAAGATGCTCTACAGTCACATTTGCAAGTGCTCCCTGTAAAGCTCTGGCACTAGGTGGGAGGGAGCTTGTTAGAAATGTAGACTCTCAGGCCTCAACCCAGACCTACTGACTCAGAATCTGCATTTTAACAAGATTCTAAGGTGATTCATAGGCACATTAATATTTGAGAAGCCCTGCTCTATAAGGAACAAGAAACTGGTTTCTTTAACAGCAATATCAGGGAGGAAGTAAAGAGGAAAATTACCACAGGATTCTTAAAAGACATATCAATACATGAAATGTGGAAATTGGGATTCTGATTCCCAAAAACTAGCTATTTAAAGAACACTTGCTTATTTAGAAATAACTGGGAAAATGTGGACTGAATGATAACATTAAGAAATTTTTGAGATGTTATAAGTTCTTATAAAAATAGAGAACACATCTTTCAGTGATATGTGATAAATTATTTATGGATTAAAGTTGATGAAGTTTGGGATTTGCATCGGAATAGTTCAGAAGGAGAGTGTGAAAATAGACCGGGTATAGATGAAAAGATTAGACATGTTGGTAATAACTGACGACAGGTGATGAGTACATGAGGGAGGTTCATAACGTTATGCTCTTTGATTCTGGGTATTGCTTGAAATTTTCCATTAGAGTAAGTTTCTTTTAAAAAAGGCTGCTGAATGACTGCTCTTGTTCTACAACAAAAAATTATTGACTTAAGAATTCAAATTAGGTTTGTTTCCCTGCAAAATCTGTGCTTGTACCTTTCTTTGACTTCACCACATCCCCAGAACACTCAAATGCCTCTCAGTACTGCTTCACACTCATTCAGTGCATAAGATGTGTCAGCACTGTATTATGCTTTAGGTATACAAATTTTTACAGGAAGTCACAGTAAAGGAAAAAGAGAAAGATAAACATGATAAGTACTATAATAGAAGCATAAGCAGAGTCCTAGGACAGATAAGAGGAAATATCTTGGCCATGGACATACACACGTTTCAGAGAAAGAATGGCATCTGAGAGGTTTTTCATTTGAATGTTGGTAGGTATTATTTCCTAGATGATGGGATCAGCACGTACAGAAAGGAGAAACTATGAAAAAGCCCAGAATACTCTTAGATGGTAATAACCCCATATGGAAGGAAAAGAGAACACGGCGATGAATTGCTTGTAGATGATCATGAAGAAGTAATGGGAGCCAGGATAAGAAGGTAGATCGCAACTGCCTCGCTCATCATGGTACCCCAGGCCTCCAGCACAATGAGTAGTGCATAGCAAAAGAATGGATATTTTGATCCTGAGGTCAATCAGGAGCCAGCAGATATCTTCAATGCTGGTGACATGATTCTAGTTGTAGAAAAACAGCAATGACAACAGTGTGGGGAACAGTCTAGATGTATAAACAGCTGACGAGTGGAACAGAAGGCTGCTCTAATAGGTTAGGGGAGTAATGATGGGTGCCTAAACTAAATAGGCAGCAGAATGGATGATTGGAAGTCAGCGTCTAGAGATATTTCTGAATGGGAATTAGTAGGACGTGATGTCTGGATGTGACCATGACCAAAAGGAAATGGTAATTGATGATTCTGTTTTAACTTGTAAGACTGGATTTACAATGCACTTTACTGCGGCACAGGAAAGAACAAAAGCTTTTCCTTGGAAAAGTACTGATAAATTCTATTTTGAACAAGTTAAACCTGAGATGTCTGAGGTCAGCATTGGAATGATAAATCTGGAGCTATCTAAGGAAGTCAGAAAACTTGTGTGGGAAGCCTTTGCATATAAACAAATAATAATACAGAAAAGGTGAGAGCCAAATTTCACTGAACTCTTCTTTTGAGCCAGGCACTCAGTATATTTCATTTGAATGACAACTGAAGGCATGGGGGTGGACAGAAAATAAATCACGGAAGAAGAGAAAAAAGGAGCTAAGACAGGATCTCGAATTTAAAATTTCTTGTCCCTTACTACAATCTCCACAATGCCCCCTCTCCCAATTCTTCATGCTTGCAAAACACTAGTGTCTCCTCTCCTTGTGGTCTCAGGTCCCTCACTCTCCTTTTCCTCCAAGCCTATAATCCCCTTCTAGCATTACTTGCCTCATAACTTAGTTGGGTTTCTAGACACATCTTTTCAGCAATGGGTCTGAAAGCTCCTAAGAACTCCTCCATCCAGAATCCTGAACACCTCACTTATTTTTCTCCATTTCCAAATACTAAAATGCTCACTACAAGAAAATGTCTCAGTACCATGTGAGTTTATGCCTTTATGTTTTATTCAGCTATTTTACCAAAGACCTATTAAAATTCTCCCATGTGCCAAGCTCTGTTACAGGAGCAGAAATACAGCAGGATTGAAATAAAGTCTCTGTTCTCATGAGAAGGAGACATTTATTACAGTCTCTTGTTCTAGGTGCCTCTTACACCCACTTACTAATTGTGCACATGATAAAACGTCAAAAGGATCTTTGGTACCACTTTCTTTCTCCATAATTTCCTTGTCAATTTTCATAATTTGTGTGGCTTCCACTTTCACCATAATGCCTAACATTATCAAAATTCAATTTTTAGATCTACTTTTACTCACAACTGAGTTCTGGGCCCCAACTAGCAACCCCACGAAGGAAGTTTTTACCTGGTAATTTTGCAAGTTTCTCACACCCAACAAGTAGAAATGCAAAATGATTCTCTCTCTTTCTCAATTCAGCTTTCTTCTGGTTTTGCTTCTTAAACCATTACCCCCATTTTCTCAGTCACTCCGGATAAAGTCAAGTGCAATTTCCCTTCCTTGTATTACATTTACTTACATCAGTTGTCACATTTTAATGTTTTCTTCAGCTTCTCATCCAATGATATCATATACTCTTCATGTGGAGAATGGCAGAACATTACTCTGAGGTAGGGGCAGGCTCCCAGGCATGGAAGGTCTGGGAAGTCATATGAAATCATGTTCCCTTTACCCCATAAGCATCAAGGAGCCATTAAAGGGTTTGGACAGGGCATGGTCCATTGTATGTTAAGTTGAAAACACTCTAGAAATAGTATTGACATATTTAAGGGTAAACAGGGGACTCTTTTAATGGACAGAGAAGATGTGGGCTTGGTTTGGGAAGAAGTAGCAAGCGTATCATTACCAAACGAACCATTCTGTGTCATTAATTTGAATCCCTGTTCCAAAACCATGAGTAGACCCTCTTTTCCTTCAGAATAAATTGCAAAGAGCTCAGATTATCTCAGATTCATCTGATTCCATTCTAAGTATTAAGTTATAATTCTTACCACTGTATTAAGTATTCACACAAATTGACTCTTTAGTTTGAGGTATCTATCATTTTCCAATTTTTCCTGCCTTTCTTCTGTCATTCTCATCATAAGGAATAACCATTAGTGTAAACTCCACGACTAGCATTTCAGTAATTCATCAAGACTCTGCTCAAATTCCACCCTTTTTAATGAAAACTTCCTGAATAACCCTAAATGGAAAAAAAAAAAAATCTCTTCCTCAGATGACTGTAATGTTTTCAGGTTTTGTTTTCTACTCTCAGTCTAGTTATTATTACTATTTTATTTATTGATCTATATGTTTAATTCTCCAAACTAGGTTATCATTTCATTAGAGGTAGCATTATTTCATATTCTCTCAAACCTAATTCAGTATTTTGCTCCTATGCAAGAGTCAAATAATGTTGGTAGGCTGGAATAATATTTATGAAAAATAGCACATTAAAGATAGTTCAAGGGGCTTCCCTGGTGGCGCAGTGGTTGAGAGTCCGCCTGACGATGCAGGGGACACGGGTTCGTGCCCCGGTCCGGGAAGATCCCACATGCCGCGGAGCGGCTGCGCCCGTGAGCCATGGCCGCCGAGCCTGCGCGTCCGGAGCCTGTGCTCCGCAACGGGAGAGGCCGCAACAGTGAGAGGCCCGCGTACCGAAAAAAAAAAAAAAGATAGTTCAAAACAAGGATCAGGTATAAATATCATCATGTGAAAGCTAAAATTAAAATTTTTACACTATTTAGACTTGTTCTAGATCAACAAACATTTCTACATGAAGTTCCCAAGAGAAAAATAATCATGGGGAGAAGTATGCACAGAATGTTGTTATTCCAAGCTGGGGCTCTACCTAGTGAAACAGATATTCTATTCCCTAGTGAAACAGATTTGCCCAAGTTAACTCGTTTGCCTTCTCAAAACAAACCAACCAACAAACACATAGGGAGGGAATGCAAATTAGAGCATTCCTCCCCCAGGTGGAGAGCAAACCTCCAAGAGCCATTCTATTTTGGAGGTAGTTTGGGAGTCAGAGAGTAGCAAGGGGGGATGGGGAGGAGGAAAAGGGGAGAAGAGAAAGATATACAACAAAATAGCTCAGCTTCTCAAAGGAAAAACAACTCCCTCTATCCTTTTTTTCTCCATCATCCTTTCAGCAATTGCACTAGAAAAGAGAGAGAAGAGAGATCATCCTCATGAACACCGGATTTTTTACCCCTTAGTTTACAAAGTTCAACCAATTACCATAGTGGCCAATAAAATTTCAAGAGCTTGGTTCATAGTAGTGATTGCCTTTCTTGGGGTTGTGTGAAAGGGATGGGATAGGAAGAGCTGCTCCTCTCAACTTGCTTTAATAAACTTAGATTCTCCTCTACTTCCCCTTTACTTTTGGGGGGCACCTCAATTCTGCTCTTATCCTTGAAGTTTGGGGTTTTCTAGGGCGGGGCTCTGGATGGGCAATTTAGGAAGGCATTGGTCATGTGTACCAAGCAGTGCCCTTGTGGTCTTC
Organism: Physeter macrocephalus; assembly: GCF_002837175.3. Lineage (NCBI taxonomy): Eukaryota > Metazoa > Chordata > Mammalia > Artiodactyla > Physeteridae > Physeter > Physeter macrocephalus. The sequence goes on along the minus strand of NC_041219.1, from coordinate 13,922,689 downwards.
ACAGTGACTGAGAAAGAGTTCAGGTTACAAAGTTGTAAGGCGAGGGAGAGGCTGAGCAGAGAGTGACTGCAGTGAGAGTAAGCATTTATGTAAGATTTGGGGTAGTGAAGAGAGAAAGAGTAGTTTGGACTTTGCATTATTGCTAGTTTTTCATTTTAGTCTTCTTGGTGATGAGACAATCTGAAATCCTCTGGAAAAATGTGATAAATATTCAATAGTGGTATCACAAGGATATAGATCAATTACTTCAACCTCAACTCCAAACTTTGCTTTAATCCTGCTTCACATAGTTAAGGAATACAGATTATTTGCCTCTGACTCTACTGTATTTTATTTATTTATTTTTCCAATTCTGATGCTCTCCCCTAAATTTTTCAAATAGGAATTGTGCCAGTAAGTCTTTTACCAAATAGGGGATTTTATAAAAATTAACTGAAGATTTTCTAGGTAATCTTTCTCCTATTGCTTTTTTCTTCTCTATGAGAAATTTACAGCATTTGCTGAGAAAAGTCAGTAATAGAAAGAAAGCAGGAGTATTTCCACACATTCTAATGTTTAACTAGCCCGGCCCCTGTTAGCCTTAGGTTTGCTCAGAAGTCAAGCATTTGAGATATAGAAGACTTAAGAAACTAGAAGAAATGTATTTTCAAAGACAAATATACAAGACTGCTTTTCATCTTTCAAGAAGCAGCTACTCAAGAACCCTTAAATTCTCTCTAATATAGTTGACCTTTAAAACTTCATTTCTTGGAAAAGAAAATGAAAGATGTCTGCTTTGCAAATTTAAGAAAACCATTTGGGGATGTGTGGGAAGCAAGTGACACATCAGGGCTCCTCTTACAGGCCTCAATGCAATGGGCTCCAAACTCCACGAGGAAGGGAGTACAGCTTTCCTCGTCACTCCCTCCATCCTCCATCCAGATGGTTTCCTTGTTGAGGATGAGAAAATTATTTTTCCTTTGCACTTGGCTAAAAGTAGAATTTGCTACACAACATTACCTCCTCCAGGTAAGATGGGAGAAAAACAGTTCCTAGGCTCTCCTGTGACATCACATTCAAAGTAGAGACCCATAAAACACTGAGTAAATTGGACATTCTTGAGAGGGCCATATGTGATGAGAAGTGGAAAGTACCAGCACCAAGCAGGGTTCATGGGGCTTTCTGAGAAATCTCATAGCCACAGGACTTACAAGAAGAGTTTCTGGTATTTAAAGAACGCACACAATTCAATAGCAAGAGAACAATCCAATTAAAAAATGAGAAGATCTGAACAGACATTTTTCCAAAGACGACATACAGATGGCCAAGAGGTACATGAAAAGATGCTCAACATCACTAATCAGGGAAATGCAAATCAAAGCCACGAGGAGATAACCTCACACCTGTTAGAATGGCTATTATCAAAAGGACAAGAAAGAACATGTGTTAGCGAAGATGTAAAGAAAATGGAACCCCTTTGCACCGTTTGGGGGAATATAAATTGGTGCAGCTACTACAGAGAACAGAGGAAGTTCTTCAAAAACGTTAAAAATAGAATTATCATATGATTCAGCAATTCTACTTCTGGGTATTTATCTGAAGAAAATGAAAACACTGATTTGAAAAGATATATGCACCCTTATGTTTACTGCAGCATTAGTTACAATAGCCGAGATATGAAAACAACCTAAGTGTTCATTGATAAATCAATGGATAAAGGTGCGGTGTATATTATTCAGGCATAGAAAAGAAGGAAATCTTGCCATTTCAACAACATGGATGAATCGTGAAAGCCTTATGCTAAGTGAAGTAAGTCAGACAGGGAAAGGCAAATACTGTATAATCTCACTTATATGTGGACTCTAACAACAAAAAAAGAGCTCTGGCTACAGAGCACTGATTGGTGGTTGCCAGCAGTAGGGGTGGGGATGGGGGCTAGACAAAGTGGGTGAAGGGAGTCAAAAGGTACAAATTTCCAGTTAGAAAATAAATCAGTAATGCGAATGCAATGTACAGGGTGGGGAGTATAGTTAATACGATATTGCATATTTGAAAGCTGTTAAAAGAATACATCTTAAAAGTTATCACAAGAAAAATTTTGTAACTTTGTAGGGTGACAGATGTTAACTAGACTTGTGATAATTTGGCGATTATAAAAATGCTGAATTCTTATGTTATACCCCTGAAACTAATATAATGTTCTATGTCCATTATACCTCAGTCTAAAGGAAACAAACAAACAGTACAGTTTTGGCCTCCAGGCAGCTATCTATTCACCTAACAACAACGAAAGAACAAACATTTTAGAGGTTTAATTAAAATCATTGATGAAAATTATTTTGCCACACTTCTCAAACATTTTTTTGAACTGGGATCTTGCTACAGAAATCCTTAGTTCATGTTTCAAATATTTCTCTCCAAATACACTGATTTACTGGTTACTTGCATTTGCAGAAGCAAAAGTCCTCTTATTAAGCTGTATATTGTATAGTTTGAAAGTTGAAGGACAAACACCCTCAAGGAGCTGGGATTAGGACTGATGGCATCCTCCTATGTGAATTGCAAAGAAGTCTTCCAGGTTTTTCTTGGTCTTTTGTTTTAGGAAGAAAGGGGTTTATGAAGCATATCAACAGGATGTCACAAAGTGAGAGAGCTTTGTTTAACATTTGTCTGTCAGCTAACCGCACTACTGTGGGGAGATTGGCAGAATCTTTTGGCATTTAAGCAGAAGTCTTCGTGTTTGTCATAAGTAGCTTCCAGTCTAAGACAATTTTCCATGTGACTGGGATGTACACACTGTACCATTCATTCAGAAGAAAACGTCTTACTCTTATCTTTTTCATTTTTTATTCTTTAAGAAACTTTGATTCTGAGTTGTGTGGTCCCTGTGTGTAGGCTTGAAATTTTCCATTGCCGTTTTGCTTCTTTTTTTTTTTTTTAAACACTCTAATATTACAGTGTTTTTTAGTGTATTTCATTTAAGAGGAGGATACAATGTTCTGGAACAAAACACGAAAGAAACAATAGACTAGTGTCTATTCTACCAGGAAAGATCTAGGCATTTAATTTTCAGGGCTGGCATTAAAAAGTACACAGAAAATATACTTCTGTTTGAGTTACCTTAAAAGTAATATATCCAGTTGTTCGGGGTTACTTTGAATTTTACTGTTAAAAAAAAATCTTATGTTTGGGAGTCTATGAAATTCTACCACGTTTAGGAACTAAATGAAATCAGCTGTTTCACAGTTCCTGTTTAAAATTATCAGCATACACATTCCCAGGAACAGCTCTTAATTGGAGATTAATTTGTAAAGGATAGGATACTCATTGGTTCATCCAGATCACAGGTAGAGATGAAAGAATGCCGAATAATACTTTTAAATAATCAGAATTATTTCAGATTAAAATAACACTTGCCATTTAATTTCATTTATACATAATTTTACCAAGTATTAGAAATTTTACCAATCTATAAATTATTTCATAAAATTTGTATATAATTATAACCATTTTACAAGAGATGAATTTAAGGAACATCATTATTAACTTTTACCTGTATGAATACACAAAACTCACTCTATAGTTTTGGGAAGTAGACCAGGAATAATCATGGCAAAGACCCATGCTCAAGCAGCAAACACACATGATAGGAAACCATTTATCAAATTATCTCTCTATAATGATTGCCTTAGGTTCTGGTTCAAGATGGCGACGTAAAGAGATCCTGAACTCACCCCTTCCCATGGTCACGTTAAACCTACAGCTACATATGGAACAATATCCTCTGGGGGAAGAGAAAAGAAACAAAAAAAAAGAAAACCTAAGAAACTTGCAGAGCAACTCCCTATCGGGTAAATGATAAAAAAAAAAACAAAACCCCAAACACATGTAAGTAGTTAGGAAAGGCTGAGATGTAATCTCACCATAAACCCCATTGGCCAGCACTGCCAGGCACAATCAGGAGGGAACTCGAACCTGGAGCTCCTCCCTGAGGAGCTAAGGGTTCATACCACACAACAAACACCTTAACTTTTAAGACCTGCACCTGAGAGACAGGCCCCCAAAACATCTAGCTTGAAAACTAACAGGGCTCATGCTCACAAGACCAGACGGGCTGTGGTGAACTGAGAAACACATTTTAAAGGACTTGCACAGGGACTCACACGCCACAGGGCCTAGGGCAGATGCAGCTTCTTGAAAAGGGCCCAGAATTTATGAGAAAGAGGCTTATTCCCTATATATGGTGATGGATGTTAACTAGACTTACTATGGTGATCACGTCACAAAATATACAAACATTTAATCATTATGTTGCACACCCGAAATTATACTAATATAACACTAGTATACCTCAGTTTAAAAAAACTGGGCCTAAGCAACACATAGTAAATGGTAGAGCCATTTACTGAGACAGAAACAACCTGCAAAGAGAAGGCAGGATGTGATTAAGACTTCTTTCCTGAGTCGCCTACCAGGCATCAAAGTGGTAGTTAAATGAGTCCAAACTTAAAGAAGAGGTCAGAGACACAGTTATAAGTTTTGGACCCATTTAATTATTGATAGCATTTTGGAGTCATGGAATCAATGTTATTACCCAGGGACTGAGCATGATAAAGTATGTACAGACATCTCTTTTATAAGGATTTTTGCTATAAGAAACGCTCTCAGAAAAGTAGCTGCCTACACACATTCATTGAACACCTGTGACGTGTGCTGACCTGTATATACTGATAAAGGTCTCAGGCGATGGGCAAAGTCAGTTTCTGAAATGTGGTAAAAAGCTTTCTCTGTTAAGGAATGTAATAGCCAAGGCCAGCATCCCCAGCTCTAGTTTTTTATCCAATCATGTCACACAATTTTCTAACTGAACAAAATAAATAGTTTCTAGTTCAAAATGGTCTCTGATAAGAAGATTCTAATACAACCTCTCTCAACTGATCACTAAGATATCCATAAAGTAAATTTTTAAAAAAAGATTCACAACTTTGGAAACCAAGACTGTCAGAAAACATAACAACAGGATGAGAGGAACTGACACTAATTATTAAGTAAATTGAACTAAAGTAGGGAAAACTCACAAATCACAACTCAACTTTATCCAAGCATTAAAATTAAATATAGAATGAGACCAAACTTGAGAATGCCCTGAACAGACAAAACCATTTAAACCACATAAGGAAAACTAAAATCTAGCTTATTTCACGAACATAAGCAAAACTTAATCTAGGTTATTTCTTTTTTCCTTTTTTTTTAACTTATTAGTAACTTTTTTTTAACATCTTTATTGGAGTATAACTGCTTTACAATGGTGTGTTAGTTTCTGCTGTAAAACAAAGTGAATCAGCTATACATATACATACATCCCCATATCCCCTCCCACCCTCCCTATCCCACCCCTCTAGGTGGTCACAAAGCACAGAGGTGATCTCCCCGTGCTATGCGGCTGCTTCCCACTAGCTACCTATTTCACATTTGGTAGTTTATATATGTCAATGCCACTCTCTCACTTCGTCCTAGCTTACCCTTCACCCTCCCCGTGTCCTCAAGTCCATTCTCTATGTCTGCATTTTTATTCCTGTCCTGTCCCTAGGTTCTTCAGAACCACTTTTTTTTTTTTTTTTTTAGATTCCATATATATGTGTTAGCATACGGTATTTGTTTTTCTCTTTCTGACTTACTTCACTCTGTATGACAGACTCTAGGTCCATCCACCTCACTACAGATAACTCAATTTCGTTTCTTTTTATGGTTGAGTAATATTCCATTCTATGTATGTGCCACGTCTTCTTTATCCATCCCTCCGTCGAAGGACACTTAGGGCTCCCATGTCCTGGCTATTGTAAATACTGCTGCAATGAACATTGTTGTACATGACTCTTTTTGAATTACAGATTTCTCAGGGTATATGCCCAGTAGTGGGATTGCTGGGTCGTATGGTAGTTCTATTTTTAGTTTTTTAAGGAACCTCCATAATGTTCTCCATAGTGGCTGTATCAATTTACATTCCCAGCAACAGTGCAAGAGGGTTCCCTTTTCTCCACACCCTCTCCAGCATTTATTGTTTGTAGATTTTTTGATGATGGCCACTCCGACTGGTGTGAGGTGATACCTCATTGTAGTTTTGATTTGCATTTCTCTAATGATTAGTGATGTTGAGCATTCTTTCATGTGTTTGTTGGCAAACTGTATATGTTCTTTGGAGAAATGTCTATTTAGGTCTTCTGCCCATTTTTGGATTGGGTTGTTTGTTTTTTTGATATTGAGCTGCATGAGCTGCTTGTATATTTTGGAGATCATGAGCTGCTTGTATATTTTGGAGATTAACCCTTTGTCAGTTGCTTTGTTTGCAATACTTTCTCCCATTCTGAGGGTTGTCTTTTCAGCTTGTTTATGGTTTCCTTTGCTGTGCAAAAGCTTTTAAGTTTCATTAGGTCCCATTTGTTTCTTTTTGTTTTTATTTCCATTTCTCTAGGAGGTGGATAAAAAAGGATCTTGCTGTGATTTATGTCATAGAGTGTTCTATGTTTTCCTCTCATAGTTTAATAGTGTCTGTCCTTATATTCAGGTCTTTATTCTATTTTGAGTTTATTTTGAGGTATGGTGTTCTAATTCCATTCTTTTACATGAAGCTGTCCAGTTTTCCCAGCACCACTTATGGAAGAGGCTGCCTTTTCTCCATTGTATATTCTTGCCTCCTTTATCAAAGATAAGGTGACCATATGTGCATGGGTTTATCCCTGGGCTTTCTATCCTGTTCCATTGATCTATATTTCTATTTTTGTGCCAGTATCATACTGTCTTGATTACTGTAGCTTTATAGGATTGTCTGAGGTGAGGGAGTCTGATTCCTCCAGCTCCATTTTTCTTTATCAATATTGCTTTGGCTATTCAGGGTCTTTTGTGTTTCCATACAAATTTGAAATTTTTGTCCCAGTTCTGTGAAAAATGCCATTGGTAGTTTGATAGGGATTGCACTGAATCTGTAGATTGCTTTGGGTAGAATAGTCATCTTCACAATGTTGATGCTTCCAATCCAAGAGCATGGTATATCTCTCCATCTGTTTGTATCACCTTTCATTTCTTTCATCAGTGTCTTATAGTTTTATGCATACAGGTCTGTTGTCTCCCTAGGTAGGTTTATTCCTAGGTATTCTATTCTTTTTGTTGCAGTGGTAAATAGGAGTGTTTCCTTAATTTCCCTTTCAGATTTTTCATCATTAGTGTATAGGAATGCCAGAGATTTCTGTGCATTAATTTTGTATCCTGCTACTTTACCAGATTCATTGATTAGCTCTAGTCGTTTTCTGGTGGCATCTTTAGGATTCTCTATGTATAGTGTCATGTCATCTGCAAACAGTGACAGCTTTACTTCTTCTTTTCCAATTTGGATTCCTTTTATATCTTTTTCTTTTCTGATTGCTGTGGCTAAAACTTCCAAAACTATGTTGAATAATAGTGGTGAGAGTGGACATCCTTGTCTTGTTCCTGATCTTAGAGGAAATGCTTTCAGTTTTTCACCATTGAGAATGATGCTTGCTGTGGG
>NC_041219.1:13859210-13915050 GCF_002837175.3 Physeter macrocephalus | reverse complement strand
ACTTCCAAAACTATGTTGAATAATAGTGGTGAGAGTGGGCAACCTTGTGTTGTTCCTGATCTTAGTGGAAATGGTTTCAGTTTTTCACCACTGAGGACGATGTTGGCTGTGAGTTTGTCATATATGGCCTTTATTATGTTGAGGAAAGTTCCCTCTATGCCTACTTTCTGGAGGGTTTTTGTTTGTTTGTTTGTTTGAATTTATCTACTATTTATTTATTTATTTTGGCTGCGTTGGGTCTTTGTTGCTGTGTGCAGGCTTTCTCTAGTTGCGGCGAGTGGGGGCTGCTCTTCGTTGCGGTGCACAGCCTCCTCATTGCGGTGGTTTCTCCCGTTGCGGACCATGGGCTCTAGGTGTGTGGGCTTCAGCAGTTGGGGCTCACAGGCTGTAGAGCACAGGCTCAGTAGTTGTGGCACAGGGGCTTAGCCGCTCCACAGCATGTGGGATCTTCACAGACCAGGGCTCGAACCCATGTCCCCTGCATTGGCAGGTGGACTCCCAACCACTGCGCCACCAGGGAATTCCTGGAGGGTGTTTATCATAAATGGGTGTTGAATTTTGTTGAAAGCTTTCTCTGCATCTATTGAGATGACCGTATGGTTTTTCTCCTTCAATTTGTTAATATGGTGTATCACACGTTGATTGATTTGTGTATATTGAAGAATCCTTGCATTCCTGGGATAAACCCCACTTGATCGTAGTGTATGATCCTTTTAATGTGCTGTTGGATTCTGTTTGCTAGTATTTTGTTGAGGATTTTTTCATCTATGTTCATCAGTGATATTGGCCTGTAGTTTTCTTTCTTTGTGACATCTTTGTCTGGTTTTGGTATCAGGGTGATGGTGGCCTCATAGAATGACTTTGGGAGTGTTCCTCCCTCTGCTATATTTTGGAAGAGTTTGAGAAGGATAGGTGTTATCTCTTCTCCAAATGCTTGATAGAATTCACCAGTGAAGCCATCTGTTCCTAGGATTTTATTTGTTGGAAGATTTTTAATCACAGTCTCAATTTCAGTGCTTGTGATTGGTCTGTTTATATCTTCTATTTCTTCTTGGTTCAGTCTTTGAAGGTTGTGCTTTTCTAAGAATTTGTCCATTTCTTCCAGGTTGTTCATCTTATTGGCATAGAGTTGCTTGTAGTAGTCTCTCATGATCCTTTGTATGATTGCTTTCCTTCTGCTTACTTTGGGTTTTTTTGTTCTTTTTCTCTCATTGCTTTAGGTGTAAGTTTAGGTTGTTTATTTGAGATGTTTCTTTTTTCCTGACGTAGGACTGCATTGCTATACACTTCCCTCTTAGAACTGCTTTTGCTGCATCTCATAGGTTTTGGCTCTTTGTGTTTTCATTGTCATTTGTTTCTAGGTAGTTTTTGATATCTTCAGTGATCTCTTGGTTATTTAGTAGCGTATTGTTTAGCCTCCATGTGTCTGTATTTTTTACAGTTTTTTTCCTGTAATTGATATCTAGTCTCATAGTTGTTGTCAGAGAAGATGCTTGATATGCTTTCAATTTTCTTAAATTTACCAAAGCTTGACTTGTGACCCAAGATACGATCTATCCTGGAGAATGTTCCATGTGCACTTGAGAAGAAAGTGTATTCTGCTGTTTCTGGATGGAATGTCCTATAAATATCAATTAAGTATATCTGGTCTAATGTGTAATTTTAAGCTTATGTTTCCTTATTTTCATTTTGGATGATCTGTCCATTGGTGAAAGTGGGGTGTTAAAGTCCCCTACTATTATTTTGTTACCAACCAAACCAATAAACAAACCCACCAATAAAAACAGGCACTAAAAACTAAACGAAGATAAACATAAAACCAATAACAAATCAAACACAGAAAGCAAACCCCAATTCTAAAGTTGCTGCCAAAGTCCACCACCTCAATTTTGGGAACGTTGGTTGTCTATTCAGGTATTTCACAGATGCAGAGTCTATTCAATCCGATTGTGGGGATTTAATCCACTGCTCCTGAGGCCGCATGGAAAAATTTCCCTTTTTCTTCTTTGTTCGTACTGGGGCTCCTGGGGTTCAGCTTTTGTTTTGGCCCCACCTCTGCCTGTAATCCGCCCTCAGGCATTCTCTTCCCCACCCAGACAGGAAGGGGTTAAAGCAGCAGCTGATTGGGCCCCTCTCTTCCCTCAGGCTGGGGAGAGGGAGGGGTATGGTAGTCATAACTGGAATGCGGGTTGGGGCTTGCCTGTGGCGGCAGAGACCAGCATGATGTTGCAACAGCCTGAGGTGTGCCGTGTGTTCTCCCAGGAAAATTGGACCTGGATCACAGGACCCTGGCAGTGGTGTGCTGCACAGGCTCCCAGGGGGTTGTAGGTAGTGACCTGGGCTTGTACACAGGATTCTTGGTGGCAGCGTTAGCAGTTCCTGCCCACCTCTGAGGTCCAAGATGATAGCCATGGATCATGCCCTTCTCTGGAGCTCACTTAGGCAGTGTTTTTCCGTCTGTGGGCACATGGAGCAAAAGCCCCTCTCCTCACACATCCTGAAACAATGGTCTCTCGCATCTCCGACAGGTCCAGACCTTTTCCCGGACTCCCTCCTGGCTAGCTGTGGCACACTAGCCCCCTTCAGGCTGTGTTCACACAGCCAACCCCAGTCCTCTCCCTGGATTCCGATCTCTGAAGCCCGAGTCTCAGTTCCCAGCCCCCACCCACCCTGGCGGGTGAGAAGACAAGCCTCTTGGGCTGGTGAATGCTGGTTGGCACCAATCCTCTTTGGGGGAATCTCTCTGCTTTGCCCTCTGCAGCCCTGTTGCTGCGCTCTCCTCTGTGGCTCTGAAGCTCCCCCCACTCCTGTCCCCACCAGTGAAGGGGCTTCCTAGTGTGTGGAAACTTTTCCTCCTACACAGTTCCCTCCCAGAGGTGCAGGTACCATCCCTATTCTTTTGTCTCTGGTTTTTCTTTTTTCTTTTGCCCTATCCAGGTACGTGGGGAGTTTCTTGCGTATTGGGAAGTCTGAGGTCTTCTGCCAGTGTTCAGTAGGTGTTCTGTAGGAGCTGTTCTACATATAGATGTATTTTTGATGTATTTGTGGGGAGGAAGGTGATCTCCACGGCTTACTCCTCTGCAATCTTGAAGGTCTCTTTAAAAATAAAGTTATTTGGGGTTTCCCTGGTGGCGCAGTGGTTGAAAGTCCGCCTGCTGATGCAGGGGACACGGGTTCGTGCCCTGGTCCGGGAAGATCCCACATGCCGCGGAGTGGCTAGGCCCGTGAGCCATGGCCACTGAGCCTTGCGCGTCCGGAGCCTGTGCTCCGCAACGGGAGAGGCCACAACAGTGAGAGGTCTGTGTACCGCAAAAAAAAAAAAAAATAATAATAATAATAAAATAAAGTTATTTTTAAAAAAGAAGAAAAATATAAAATACAATGATTGCCTTAAACAGATCTGAAGAGGACTCAGTTATTCCCTGAAGCACCGTTCTTAGTTTAAAAAAAAAAAAGATCAGAATTCTGTAAAACATACAAGATTGTGCGCTTTTTCTTTGGTTCCTAACATCTAGTACTTTGTTCTCCTGAAGGCCAAACTTCGGCCTTCTATTATTTTTTTTTTTTGTATTTTGAGTTAAAATGCCTTCATCTACTCTAATCTTGTAACTTACCACCTCTGTGGTAATTATGTAATTGTTGAGTCCATCCAGTCGCACTTCCCTAAATGCCTACCCGGCTTTTGTATTTGGATATACCACCACCATCACCTGTCTAAAGCTGAATATATCTTCTCTCTGAATTCTTTTCTGTTCTCAAGCTTATTTTTCATTGTTCTTATTTTGCATGCTCTCCATGTCCTTCCCCATCACACTCTATGAATCTATCACATAATATTAATTACATCCAATGCTTCATGTTTATTTCTTTTGATATCACTCTATTTCAGGACCATACCACATCAATGATTAATAATAACATTTCTCTTAAGTGTGCTCAGTGATTAAAATCAAACTATATTTTCAAATAACCTCTATTTCACCCTGCCCGAATTTGGGGAACACTCTTTAATCTTGAGGTAAAGAACATGTCACATTTCTGCTCAAAACGCTTCTCTTGCTCCCCATTATATAAAAGACAGAATCTTACATTCTCATGTTTCCATAGTTAAGACTTAACCTTACTTTCTGCTTACTCTTCTGTGAAATCTCTTACTTGAATCATCTACTTGGGTTGACTTGTCTTTTTTTTTTTTTTTTTTTTTTTTTTTTTTTTCAGTACGCGGGCCTCTCACTGTTGTGGCCTCTCCCGTTGAGAAGCACCGGCTCCGGACGCGCCGGCTCAGCAGCCATGGCTCACGGGCCTAGCCGCTCCGCTGCATGTGGGATCTTCCCGTACCAGGGCACGAACCCGTGTCCCCTGCATCGGCAGGCGGACTCTCAACCACTGCGCCACCAGGGAAGCCCTGACTTGTCTTCTAAGGCCTCTGCCTAGATCATTTTACTTCCCACATTTTATTTATGCTTCACCTTTTTCATTCTCAGTATTATTCCCTCTCACCATCATGCTACATCTTCATATATATCCAAATGCAACCCAACCTTCAACCTCATGTAGTTTCTTCTTTAATCAAAACTATTTATTGAGCACATGGTTTGTGCTATTCATTGTTCTATGCTATGAAATAGTACCAATAAGTAAGATACCATCTCTGCCTCCAAGAAGCATAGAGCTGGTCAAGAATCAATTACAACAGTGTAAACAGTGCAGAACAGGGACAGCAACCAACATTCATGGACCACCTGTATCAGCCAGGCACATTATGGGCTCCAGACAACCCTGTGAACTCAAGTTGGTTATCCTCACACTCGGAGAAGTGGAGGCTTAGAAAGATTAAATAACTTGACCACACAGCTAGCAACTGGCTCCCAATAGTCTGTGAACCCAAAGCTTCCCATTGTACTGTGATGCAATGAAAACTTCACATAGCAATCTTGCTCTCTTTTGATTCCCTACCATATTTTGTTTTGTGCCATATATTTGACATTCATCATGCACTGGATTAATGTTTATTTCTTACATTTACTCAGAAAAACATTACTTGAATACCTTCAAACTGCCTGACATTGGACCAAGTGCTAAGAAATACAAAGATCAACATGATAAAATCCTTGCCTTCAAGAAGCTCCCAGTCTAGTGTGAGAGGAAACCTTGATCATATTTTAAATTGTGTATTCCATTTTTCTAAATTACATGATATATATTCTCCACATTATAAATGTATAAGAATGGGATTTTAGGACTTTTCTTCTGGATGTATATCAGGTGATTCATAGTTTTCAGAAAATTATTCTCATTCTCAAGATATTTAAATGTACTAATATATGACTTTGCCAGTTGTATCATTATTCATTTGATAGGGAGGGTAGGAGGGAGGGAGACTCAAGAGGGAAGAGATATGGGGATATATGTACATGTATAGCTGATTCACTTTGTTATAAAGCAGAAACTAACACACGGTTGTAAAGCAATTATACTCCAATAAAGATGTTAAAAAAAAAACAACACTACACCTTTTTAAAAAAAAGAAAATAAATTATCTCTGTATATCTTTACATAATCTATGTCTTCTTCATGTATTTTCTGTTTATAAATCTTTTTTATTAATTTGATTTTTCAGAGTTTTGATTTTTAAGCTTAAAGAATAATTTTCTTAATTGCACTGAGTTTCAGTGTACTAATTCAGGATTTACTACTGTTTAGGACTTTCCTCTTACCATCCATGAAGCTGAGTTTTTAATATTCACATTCTAGCTTCCTTAGTTGAATACCTTTTCCACTTTATTAATTGTGTATTTGAGGATTGCAATTTACTTCTATTTTTTTTAAATCATGACATTTTCAAGTTCAGAAAAAAAGCACAGAGAATAACATGGCATGCCTACATATAATTATCATTCAGTTTTATCAGTTTTTCAATTTTTGCAATACTTGCTGTAGATAATTTTTAAGAAATAACAAATGACTGTATTAGTTTGCTAGGGCTGTCTATCAAGGTACCAAAAACCAACTGCTTAAAGAACAGAAATTTATCATCTCACCATTCTGGAAGCCAGGGGTCTGAAATTAAGGTGTCAGCAGAGCCATGCTCCCTCTGAAGCTGCTAGGGATGGATCTGTTTCGTACCTCTCTCCTAGCTTCTGGGAGTTTCTTGGCCAGTGGCAGCATAACTCCAATCTTCACATGATAGTCTTCCTTTGTGTGTGTCTCCGAGCCCAAATCTTCCCTTTTTTTAAGGACACTGGTTATATTAGATTTGAGGACCACCCTATTCAGTATAACTTCATCTTAACTAATGACATTTGTAATAGCCCTATTTCTACTATGTCCATATAAGGTCACACTCTGAGGTACTGGGGGTACAACTTCAATATACAAATTTGAGGGGGACAGAGTGCAACCCATAACAATGACAAATATCCTTGGCAACAAGGGGGTATATTGACTAGAGAATATAAAAATAATTTTTTAAATGACTTCAATTTATTCTGCTTTTTATCATCACCATGGTCTAGCAGTTCCAAACAGCATCAATGAGATTGACCAAGAGGTCCTTAATGTTCCCCTTGGCTTGATTAAACCTTAGCCAGATTTCTTCCTGACCATAATAAGCTCCTGACCTCCCATTTCTTAGAGCACCTCCCCTTTGATGAAAATCTTCTCCAAGCCTCTTGTCATTTTTACAACTCAGAAACGTCTTTCTCAAGACCTGAGAGTCATCCCTTTGAAAAGTAATCATCAAAAAAGATAGCTCTCCTATCTTAGTCTCTGTGGGATGGTAGGAACCTCACTTTGATAAGCACCAATTAGCACACACAGATGGCCTAATCACGTTGACCAAGCTCCCAAGCTCCCCTCAACCCGATGCCTTTCAGTACTTTTCCACTGGCTCACCCGAGTGTTTAAAACATCTCCCATCTTTTGTTGCAGTGGAGTTTAGTTCAAGCTCTCTCCTTTATTGCATTTCTCATGAATAAAATTTTCCTTGTCTGTTTAACTCTGTAGGGTATAACCATACTTTGAAAGTTCAAAGTACTCTATTCCAAAGTCACCTGGAGTACTCTACGATTCTTATTAAATGAGATTAGAGTCCAATTGCTGGCTGTGTTTGTCTTTCTTCAAATGAGGCATTCTCTTACCATTAGTTTCCAAGACTGCTGTTGTTGGATTTGATATGTGACTAATGTGTTAATTTCCTACTATATATCCATTTATCTCTTCTTCCTTATTATTTAGTTGAGTGTGACAGTATTTCCAATTAAAAGATAGTACCTTGCAGGTAGCATTGGCCAGGTGGCTAAATTCCAGACAATGAGATGTAAGTGGACGTGAGGAAGGTCTACTCCCTAACTTATCCTTCTTGACAGAACAAGAAACCCCACTTTGTTTAATTGGCTATATTTAGGTTTTCTGTTACATTCAGCTAAGCTTAAACTTTAACTGACATAGCTTCCATGGCACATCTAATTTGCCACGAAGAATTACTCATTTAAGAAAAAAGAATTGCAGTTTGAAGAAACAGTACTATTTTGTGGCAGATGGTGACATGAGTGGAGGCCACTGACTAGGACTCTCAATGATGCAGCTCCTCACCAGTTAGTCAATATTCTTTCCCGGAGCTTACAAAGCATTGATTTTTATCAACCTAGAGCAGAATTCACCAACAGTTTTTTTGAAACAAAATTAAACATACAAAGTAGCTATAAATCTACACACTGACAGTAGAAAGAGACAAAATAATAGCAGAGTGGCATCTGCAGTGAAAGAAGAGGAATACCAGACTGACCCCAGAGTGGCACTGTGTACTGTAATGGAGTCTATTAGCATGTAATC
Organism: Physeter macrocephalus; assembly: GCF_002837175.3. Lineage (NCBI taxonomy): Eukaryota > Metazoa > Chordata > Mammalia > Artiodactyla > Physeteridae > Physeter > Physeter macrocephalus. The sequence continues at coordinate 13,907,217 of NC_041219.1, read as the reverse complement.
ATATCAGCTCATTATCTTGCATTACAAGGTATTTTATAATGCTATTTTCTTTTTGGATAGACAGTAGTGCTTTCACTCAATTCCCTCTAGCAGTCACAGATGTGCAGTGCATTACTCTGCATGCTCAAATTTCCAACCATAAGGCAGAGCACTGAGAATAATTCACATGGACTTATCAACAGGTTTACAAGTATTTTCCCACATATACTGGGAATATTCTTCATTCCAGGTCTTGGTTTCATATTTCATGGTTAACTAGCTTTCTTTTGATGTCTCATATATACTATCTGCCCTCAAATGAAGAAGTATTCTTTTAAATATTAAGCCTACTAATATTAACTAATATTATTAATTAGCAAGTACCAGTTACATATTTAGTGATCCAGAAGAATATTACATTTGTGGAAAAAGTAACAGTTACTGCTGACTGTTTGAAACTCAACTCAATTACTTCATGCTTACCAATGTAAGTATTTGGAGACAGCACCCACCCCCCACCCCCCACCCCCATCAAATTTGGTTTCTAATAGGAAAAAAAGCAACTAAAAGTCATACATACCATTACTTCCAATTCATACTTATGGATGTGAGTATCTTGGTGAAAATCTTTGTTTAAAAGATACTACAAACCAGAAATTTGGAATAAAAAAAGAATAGAATAGTTATATCCTAATAAAGATATTTATTAATTTTAACTTATATTCCTAAAAATCATATCCTATATAATGATCAATGCTTCCTATAACAAAATATTTGATGGGAAAGTGTAAGTATCATGGAGAAGATTTATGAGTCAGAATTTGCATTTACTAAGATACAGGGAAGGCCATGGTCTCCTGATGTTATTTGAGGTTCTTATCTTTGTACCCAAAGACTCTCCCACATGCTCATATGATGCCATATTATTTGAAATGTCACTGTTTGCTGAAGGATAGCAAGTAGCTCACTGAATCAGCAGGAGGACTAGAAAAACTCCCTAGCAGGAACAGAGGGAGTCAAGGTTCAATGAAGATTCAGCCACGGACATGTATGCTTAGGATGTGTGGCAGAGTATATTACGTTCTCAATTCTCCATTCCCTTGTAATAACATTATACATTCATACCCTTGCCATGGACTCTTGGTAGAAAAAGTGTTATTTCCTAGCTTCTTACCTTTGGGCTTAGCCATGTGACTTGCTGTGTCCAATGGGATATTAGTGGGCATGATAAAGCAAAGGCTTGCATCGTGCCCGGAATGTGCACGCACCAGCTATAATGCTGTCCCAGAAAATGTGAGCCATATGGAGAAATCCTAAATGCTAGGCATGGTCTGGAGCCAAGTCCAGCCATGTGCAGTTGAGATCAGCTGAGCCCCAGTTAACATGCAACGCATGAGCGAGAAGCAAATACTTTTGCTGTATGCCACTGAGATTTCTATAGTAGTTTATTGTGCAGTATAAGCTGAGCAACAAAGGAAAACAATGGCCCCATTACTACTGGTTACTGATAGCCACAGATGTTGTTAAAAATAGCAATAAATATCCTTGTACTTTCCTGATTTTCCTCTTAAGTATTAAATTTCCAGATAAAAATAGGTAATTAGGCATCAAAGGGTAATATAGCTCTTTCTGCTTTCATGGAAGTAGGTGAGGTCATTGCCCAAATATTTAAGGGTTATGCCAAAACAGGGAAGGTATTCCCACAATGGACAGCCAAAACAACAAATACACACTAGAGTTACTCAAGAGAAAGAGGTAGGCATGGAAAAGAATCCCAATTTAGGAAAATAAAGGCTAACAGTACAGCATTTGCAAAAACTGTTGCTTAATACTTAATAAGTATTACACCAAAATAATGGTTCAATGTTTATTTTTAAAATCTGGAACACAAAAGAAAAATTGTCATCTTTCCTTCAGGTCTTCTCTGAGCCTTTAAAATATATATATTCATACACACACACACACACACACACACACACACACACACACACACACTTTGTGACTTTCCTAGGCAAAAGAAGGCATAGTGTGTGGCATTCTCCAAGTTTGACCAGTGACCTGTTTTTTTGGCATCTCATATGTGACTTGTTTTATTTGTCCCCAATAACACAAACTGAGAAATACTGTTAGAGGAAATCACAAAGTACTTTTGGAGTACATGGAAATTACCAATTTGACTAATTTACTAAATTACTAATGTGACTAACTGTGTCTGCCAGGAGTTGCACATAGAGAGGGATGCTTGGGAGCAGAATCTAGAATGATGTATAGGACTTTTCCAGGGAAACTTCTGAGAGAAGAGCATTTCAAGTACATACAGGAAAGAGAATTTAATATGAAAGACAGATATATAATGAAGTACTTGGGAATTTCAGTAAGTGATGCCCAACAAAGATCAGTAAGAATGATGGAAGTTTAGATGTTTGTGATGATGGTTATAGCAAAGGCAGTAGAGGCACCGTGGTGTGGTGTTAAGAGCATGAGCTTTGGCCTTCAGCACACCAGAGTAACTGGCCCTGTGAACCTGGGCAAAGTAAGTTACTTATCTCTGCCCCAGCTTCTTCAGTTATGAGGTGCTAAACGTGATGGCACATTCAAAGAATGTTAAGCAATTCAAATAGGATGTAGTGAAGCAAAGGTGGAAGGGAAGGGTAAGTAAGGTAAGGCTATAGAGCTAGACTAGGAGCCAGATCAACATATACTGGGAAAAAACCCTCCAAATTATATAGCTGATGTTTATTGAATATATACTTTGAGTCAGGTACTTTTCTATACAATTTATATGTATAAACTCATTTATCTTCAAAATAATCACAAAGGTAGATACTATATTTTACCTCATAAATATCTCTGGAGCCAGAGATATTAAGTAATTTACCCAAAGTTACACAATTTGTAAATTGCAGGACTGAATTCGAAGCTCTGGTCACCTTGTTCCATAGTCTGTGCTCTTAACCACTATTCCAGTGGCTTTCAAAGTAATTTTTTTTTTACCTCAATCCACAGTAAGAAATGTGTCTCCTGTCATAAAGTAATGTGTGTGTGTGTGTGTGTGTGTATCTCAATTCCAAAAATTATGGCTATCCTTTATAAGTGTGATTTATTTAGATATTTCTATTCTAGTATAGTCTATTTAATTTTTTTAGAACTGTTGTTCACAACAAAAGAGTAAATTTATTTTGGAACCACTAATTGATCATAGTCTACTGTTTGAATAATACTGCACTGTGCCATAATTTGCATCCCTTTCTAAGGAACTTAGAATTTACCCCAAAAAAAGAAAAAAAAAAAAACAAAGTAAAGAACAAGTGAAGGACTTAAAATAAAGGACTAACCTAATCAGATTATGTGTTTTAAAAATATCACTCCATGGGAGGGAGGGAGACGCAAGAGGGAAGAGATATGGGAACAATATGTATATGTATAACTGATTCACTTTGTTGTAAAGCAGAAAATAACACACCATTGTAAAACAGTTATACTCCAATAAAGATGTTAAAAAAAAAAAAAATAAATAAATAAATAAATAAATAAATAAAAATATCACTCCTGACAGTGTGGAGGTTAAATTGGAGAGAATCGGCACTGGAAGAAACAAACCTATTTAGAGATTTTTGTAATGCTAAAAAAGAAAATAATGCATGGAGAGCAAGAAACAGGAAATATAATCAAAGGACACAACAGAATGACTGATAAAATCTATAAGGTGAAACAGAGGAGTGAATGGAGGACAACTTCCGTATTTCCATTTTCATTATGCAAGAAGATGAATGTAAAGATGAACTGTTGTGCTGTCTTTCTGTCATCATTTAACTTTATATCACCTTCCCTAAGCAATGCGTTTACTCCATCTTTGGTCTACCTGATCTGTAATTCATTTATTCATTCATTCATTCATTCAACAAATATCAGCACCTACTATAGGACAGGTATTGGTCTAGCTGCCTGATGGGAAAAATTACAAAGGGAAGTGGAATAGGGAGTGTGAGGATGGGGGCGGGAGCTCAAAATCTTAAATCCGATAGGGAGGGAGGCCTCCCTAGGAAGGTGAGACTTGAACAATAACCTGTAAGATGTGAGGTTGTGGGCCTTGTATTTTAGAATATTTTCTAAGTTTTACCATCTTTGATACTCCAATTTCCTGATTTTTTTTTTTCAGGCCACACTGTGTGGCATGCAGGATCTTAGATCCCAGACCAGGGATTGAACCTATGTCCCGCTGCATTGGGAGCACAGAGTCTTAACCACTGGGCTGACAGGGAAGCCCCCAGTTTTCCATTTTATTCATGTTAATTTTTTTTTTTTTTTTTTTTTTTTTTTGTGGTATGCGGGCCTCCCTCCCAGACCGGGGCGCGAACCCGGTTCCCCTGCATTGGCAGGCGGACGCGCAACCACTGCGCCACCAGGGAAGCCCCATGTTAATTTTTTTATGTTAATTTTTATATTTATCTTTTTAGGCGACCCTTCTCCTTTTTGACCAAAAATGTTGAATATATCAAGTACCTATTATTAACCAGGCACTGAAATAATTGTTTTATAAATATTATCTAATTTAATCATCCAAAAACTTTGAGATGGGTAATTTTATTATTCCCATTTACAGATGAGGAAGCAGTTGCTTAGACTGCTTAAATAACATGCTTGAATTCACAGAGCTGGTGTGAGAGGAGAATTTCAAACTCCAACTACAAAGATTTAACCATCACAGGTCTTAGCCATTATTCTATATATTAACTTGTTTGTATAGGCATACCTTGGTTTTATTGTGCTTCATAGATATTGTGTTTTTTACAAATTGAAGGTTGGTGGCAACCCTTCATCAAGCAAGTCTACCAGTGTCATTTTCCAAGAACATTTGCTCACATGTCTGTGTGTCACATTTTGGTAATTCTCTCAATACCTCAAACTTTTTCATTATTATGATTATGGTGATCTGTGATCAGTGATCTTTGATGTTACTATTGTAATTGTTTTGGGGCACCATGGACGGCACCCACATAAGATGAAAATCTATAAAGATTGTGTGCGTTCTGACTGCTCCACTGACCCCATCTCTCTCCCTCTCCTTGGGCCTCCCTATTCTCTAAGACACAACAATATTAAATAACCAATTAATAACCCTACAGTGGCCTCTAAGTGTTCAAGTGAAAGAAGACTTGCATGTTTCTCACTTTGAATCAAAAGCCAGAAAGGATGAATCTTACTGAGGAAAGCATGTTGAAAGCTGGGACAGACCAAAAGTTAGGCCTCTTGTGCCAGTTAGCCAAGTCGTGAAGGCAAAGGAAAAGTTCTTAAAGGAAACTACTACTCCAGTGAATACACACATGATACGAAAGAGGAACAGCCTTCTTACTGATATGGAGAAAGTTTCAGTCATCCAGAGAAAATCAAACCAGCCACAACATTGCCTGAAACCAAAGCCAAATCCAGAGCAAGGCCCTAACTCTCTTCAATTCTGTGAAGGCTGAGAGAGGTGAGGAAGCTGCAGAAGAAAAGTTTGAAGCTAGAACGGGTGGGCTCATGAGGTTTAAGGAAAGAAGCCATCTCCGTAACATCACAGTGCAAGGTGAAGCAGCAAGTGCTGAGGTAGAAGTTACAGCAAGTTATCCAGAGGATTTAGCAAAGATTATTAATGAAGGTGGCCACACTAAACAACAGATATTCAACGTAGATGAAACACCCTTATACTGGAAGAAGAGGCCATCTCGACTTTCACAGCTAGAGAGAAGTCAATGCGTGACCTCAAAGCTTCCAAGGACAGTCTGACTCTCTTATTAGGAGCTAATGCATCTGGTGACTTGACGTTGAAGCCAATGCTTGTTTACCATTCCAAAAATCCTAGGGCCCATCAAAATTATGTTAAATCTACTCTGCCTGTGCTCTACGAATGGAACAACAAAGCCTGGATGACAGCACATCTGTTGACAACATGATTTACTGAATATGTTAAGCCCGCTGTTGAGACCCACTGCTCAGAAAAAAAAGATTCCTTTCAAAGTATTACTGCTCATTGACAATGCACATGGTCACTCAAGAGCTCTGATGGAGATGTAAATGAGATTAATGTTGTTTTCATGTCACACATGAAACTAACACAACATCTATTCTGCCCCTCATGGATCAAAGAGTAATTTTGGATTTCAAGTCCTATTATTTAAGAAATACATTTTGTGAGGCTTCTATAGATAGTGATTCCTCTAATGGATCTGGGCAAAGTCACCTGAACCTTTCTGGGAAGGATTCACCATTCAAGATGTCATTAAACATATTCATGGTTCATCAAAATATCAACATTAACAGGAGTTTAGAAGAAGTTGATTCCAACCCGCATCGATGACTTCATGGGTTCAAGATTTCAGTGGAGAAAATAACTGCAGATGTGGTGGAACTACAAAGAGAACTAGAATTAGAAGTGGAGCCTGAAGATGTGACTGAGTTGCTGCAATCTCACAAAAAAACTTGAATGGGGGCTCTCCTGGTGGTGCAGTGGTTAAGAATCCACCTGCCAATGCAGGGGACATGGGTTCCAGCCCTGGTCCGGGAAGATGCCACATGCCATGGAGCAACTAAGCCCGTGCACCACAACTACTGAAGTTTGTGTGCCACAATTACTGAAGCTCACGCACCTAGAGCCGTGCTCTACCACAAGAGAAGCCACCACAATGAGAAACCTGTGCACTGCGACAAAGAGTAGCTCCCACTCCACACAACAAGAGAAAAACCCACGTGCAGCAACGAAGACCCAATGCAGCCGATAAATAAATTTATTTATTTAAAAAAAAAATTGAACAGATGAGGATTTGCTTCCTTATGGCTGAACAAAGAAAGTGGCTTCTTGAGATGGAATCTACCTGGTAAAGATGCTGTGCAGATTACTGAAATGACAAGAAAGGATTTAGAATATTACATAAATTTAGTTGATAAACCAGTAGCAGAGTTTGAGTGGATTGACTCCAATACACAAAGAAGGTCTACTGTGGATAAAATGCTATCAAACAGTATTGCATGCTCCAGGGAAATCATTAATGAAAGGAAGAGCCAATCAATGTGGCAAACTTTACTGTTGTCTTATTTTAAGAAGTTGCCACCCCAGCTTCAGCAACCACCACCCTAATCAGTCAGCAGCCATTAACTTGGAGGCAAGACCCTCCACCAGCAAAAGGATTATGACTTGCAGAAGGCTCAGATGATGGTTAGCATTTTTGGCAATAAAATATTTTTTAGTTAGGGTATGTATATTGTTCTTTTATACGTAATGCTATTGCACACTTAATAGACTATAGTATAATCACAACTTTTATATGTTTTGGGAAACACAAAAATTCTTGTGACTCACTTTATTATGGTGGTCTAGAACTGAACCTGCAATATCCCCGAGGTATACCTGTATATATCTATTTGAAAATCTTAATTTTTTTGTAAATTTCTTCTTAATTTGTATAACACTTCAGGTCTTACTAATTGAAAATATTTGTAATTGTAGAGTCAAAATTTCATTTTTGATCATCTAATATTCTTGAACTATATTTCTTTTAAGATTATCCAGACAGAAGGATTATGACAATTTTTGTTAAAATATTTTATTGCTGAAGTCTAAGGCATGTTTCTAACTATCTTTCTTTGTGATTATGAATTTCACAATGATGTAGTCCTTCCCTGCTAAAAGACTCAATACTATATAGGTAAGTAAGTATGGACCACTCTATAGTTACCCTGGTTAAGACCACAGTGAGTACTAAAATAGAACAGTTAAAAGTCTGATGGAAATAAAAGCTTATAATGCTGTGTATGTGTTCATGAATGTGTTACTAGAATATTGCTTAGAGATGCAACAGTCTACCTTTAACTCTGAAATTTAACAATCAGAAAACAAGAGGAGATTTAACAAGCAACAGCTGCTCTGGAGCTATGTCTCAGGTGTTCAGAATGAATCCTTACGTCTTATAAGAACACTGTCTGAAAGAATGTGATGAAAGGTGCTGGAGAGGATGGTCACCACTTCGTAAATCAAGTAAAAGAAGTAAATTAATGTAGAAAAAAAATCACAAAGATAAGGAAGGAGAATTTTTGAAAAGATAAACTTTCCACTGCTGGCAAAACTGCCTTCAACTCCTCAGATATGACCACATTTACATTTCAGTAATTAACAGTAACATTTGAAAAAATGTGTATAATGTGAAATATATAGAGTATTGAGACCTATAAATTCTTGTCAGTATGTAGGGCAAGGCAAATTTTTAACAACTTTCTGTTCTATATTTTCAACCATTCCATCTGGTGATAAATTATCATTTCATCTGTTTTTCCACTTGAATTCAGTGTAGAAGTTGCCTTCATTGTTTCCACTGTCTTTTGCAAATTTAAAGTAAAATCAAAATAAATAGAGATGTATCAGATATTCTCCTCTTAGTGGAATTAGTAGTTTTTGAATGTCACTGTTATATCTGGCTCCTTTGTTAATTAGTAGATGATTATTAAGAAATTGAGGATTTTTTTCTTTAAAGAAATACAGAAAGATAAGAAAAGTTCAGAAATCATCTCTGATTTCTGCATGAAAAGAAGAGTGTGCATGTGTGTGGAGGAGGGCAGACTAGCTACCCTGGAAGGCAGACATATTTACTGCTTAAAACTTGGTGTGGGATGAGGTATGATCATCCACACTTGTTAACATCTACCTGGGATGCTTCTGCCACATGACAGTAGGTCTTGTGCCACATTGCAAGATGTTCCTCTAACCTTTAAGAGCAAGATCTCAACAACATAGATATCATGCCTTAATTATGCAGCAGAAATAAAAATTTCAGGGAAGTTTTACCATGTTAAGAATTAAGGAGTGAGTCACTGTTTGTAAACTGAATTTGTACAAAGATGAATTAAGACTTAACAGATTCATTTTGAACTGTTTGTGCTTCTTGGGAAAGAAAGTGTTCATTTGAACAAAGGTTGTGTGTTTATGTGTGTGTGTATTTAATTTTTTCCAGAATTTTAAATATATCTATTCAATTTAAAATGTTATCTTACCTAAATATACACAGCATAGCAGCCTAGGCTGCATTTACCCCATGACATGTATCCAGAATTTACTTATGAAAGAAGGAGAGAATGGTATGTGAATGTTACTAAAAATGACATCTCAAGACCTATGTGCAAAAATTTAAAGAAAAATGAGACAACAGAGAGACAGGGTTCAAGATGGCAGAGTAGAAGGACATGTTCTCACTCCCTCTTGCAAGAGCAGTGGAATCACATCTAACTGCTGAAAAATCATCAACAGGAAGACAATGGAACTCAACAAAACAGATACCCCACATCCAAAGACAAAGGAGAAGCCACAATGAGACGGTGGGGGGGGCACAATCACAATGAAATCAAATCCCATAACTTCTGGGTGGGTGACTCAAAAACTGGAGAACACTTAAACCACAGAAGTCCACCCACTGGAGTAAAGGCTCTGAGCCCCACGTCAGGCTTCCCAACCTAGGGGTCTGGCAACAGGGGGCAGAATTCCTAGAGAATCAGACTTGAAAGCTAGCGAGATTTGATTGCAGGACTTCAACAGGACTGGGGGAAACAGAGACTGCACTCTTGGAGGGCACACACAAAGTAGTGTGTGCATCGGGACCCATCGCATCGGTAGGCTCCAGTGTTGGGTCACCTCAGACCAAACAACCAACAGGGAGGGGATCCACCCCCACCCATCAGCAGAAAAGTGGATTAAAGTTTTACTGAGCTCTGCCCACCAGAGCAACAGTCAGCTCTACGCACCACCAGTCCCTCCAATCAGGAAAATTCCACAAGCCTCTTAGATCTACCAGAGGGCAGACAGCAGAAGCAAGAAGAACTACAATCCTGCAGCCTGAGGAAAAAATACCACATTCACAGAAAGACAGACAAGATGAAAAGGCAGAGGGCTATGTACCAGATGAAGAAACAAGATAAAACCCAAGAAAAAAAAACTAAATGAAATGGAGATAGGCAACTTCCAGAAAAAGAATTCAGAATAATGATAGTGAAGATGATCCAGGACCTCGGAAAAAGAATGGAGGCAAAGATGGAGAAGATCCAAGAAATGTTTAACAAAGACCTAGAAGAATTAAAGAACAAACAAACAGAGATGAACAATACAATAACTGAAATGAAAATGACACAACAAGGAATCAATAACAGAATAACTGAGGCAGAAGAACGGATAAGTGACCTGGAAGACAGAATGGTGGAATTCACTGCTGTGGAACACAATAAAGAAAAAAGAATGAAAAGAAATGAAGACAGCCTAAGAGACCTCTAGGACAACATTAAATGCAACAAAATTTGCATTGTAGGGGTCCCAGAAGGAGAAGAGAGAGAGAAAGTACCTGAGAAAATATTTGAAGAGATTACAGTCGAAACTTCCCTAACATGGGAAAGCAAACAGCCACCCAAGTCCAAGAAGTGCAGAGAGTCCCATACAGGATAAATCCAAGGAGTAACATGCCGAGACACATAGTAATCAAGATGGCAAACATTAAAGACAGAGAAAAATTATTGAAAGCAGCAAGGGAAAAATGACAAATAACATACAAGGGAACTACCATAAGGTAAACAGCTGATTTCTCAGCAGAAACTCTACAAGCCAGAAGGGAGTGGCATGATATACTTAAAGCAATGAAAGGGAAGAACCTACAACCATGATAACTCTACCCCACAAGGATCTCATTCAGATTCAATGGAGAAAGCAAAAGCTTTGCAGACAAGCAAAAGCTAAGAGAATTCAGCACCACCAAACCAGCTCTACACCAAATGTTAAAGGAACTTCTCTAAGTGGAAAACATAAGAGAAGAAAAGGACCTACAAAAACAAACCCCCCAAAATTAAGAAAATGGTCATAGGAAAATACATATCGATAATTACCTTAAAAGTGAATGGATTAAATGCTCCAACCAAAAGACACACGCTTGCTGAATGGATACAAAAACAAAACCCATATATATGCTATCTACAAGAAACCCACTTCAGACCTAGGGACACATACAGACTGAAAGTGAGGGGATGGAAAATAAAGAATGTTACAAGAAACAAGGAAGGACACTACATAATGATCAAGGGATCAATCCAAGAAGAAGATATAACAATTATAAATATATATGGACCCAACATAGGAGCACCACAACACATAACGCAACTGCTAACAGCTATAAAACAGGAAATCAACAGTAACAGAGTAATAGTGGGGGACTTTAACATCTCACTTAGACCAACGGAAAGATCATCCAAGCAGAAAATTTATATGGAAACACAAGCTTTAAATGACACAACAGACCATATAGGTTTAATTGATATTTATAGGACATTGCATTCAAAAACAACAGATTACATTTTCTTCTCAAGTGTACACGGAACATTCTCCAGGACAGTTCACATCTTGGGTCACAAATCAAGCCTCAGTAAATTTAAGAAAATTGAAATCATATCAAGCATCTTTTCTGAGCACAACACTATGAGATTAGAAGTCAATTACACGGAAAAAAACATAAAACACAAACACAAGGAGGCTAAACAATACGTTACTAAATAACCAAGATATCACTGAAGAAATCAAAGAGGAAGGAAATCAAAAAATACCTACAAACAAATTACAATGAAAACACGACGATTCAACACCTATGGGATGCAACAAAAGCAGTTCTAAGAGGGAAGTTTATAGCAATACAAGCCTACCTCAAGAAACAAGAAAAATCTCAAATAAACAATCTAACCTTACACCTAAAGGAATTAGAGAAAGAAGAACAAAAAACCCACAAAGTTACAAATGAAAGAGGAGAAGTTACAACAGACACCACAGAAATACAAAGCATCCTAAGAGACTACTACAAGCAACTCTATGCCAATAAAATGGACAACCTGGAAGCAATGGAACAATTCTTAGGAAGGTATAACCTTCCAAGACTGAACCAGGAAGAAATAGAAAATATGAACAGACAAATCACAAGTAATTGTGATTGAACTGAAATGAATTCAATAATAAAATGAATTTAATAATGAAATGAACTCAATAATGAAATTGAAACTATGATTAAAAATCTTCCAACAAATAAAAGTCAAGGACCAGATGGCTTCACAGGTCAGTTCTATCAAACATTTAGAGAAGAGCTAACACCCATCCTTCTCAAACTCTTCCAAAAGATTGGGGAGGAAGGAACACTCCCAAACTCATTCTATGAGGCCACCATCACCCTGATACCAAAACCAGACAAAAATACTACAAAAAAAGAAAATTACAGACCAATATCACTGGTGAATATAGATGCAAAAATCCTCCAAAAATTATCAGCAAACAGAATTCAACAACACATTAAAAGGATCATACACCATGATCAAGTGGGATTTATCCCAGAATGCAAGGATTCTTCAATATAGGCAAATCAATCAACGTGATACACCATATTAACAAATTGAAGAAGAAAAACCATATGATCATCTCAATAGATACAGAAAAACCTTTTGACAAAATTCAACACTCATTTATGATAAAAAGTCTCCAGAAAGTGGGCATACAGAGAACCTACTTCAACATAATAAAGGCTATATACAACAAACCCACAGCAAACATCATTCTCAAAGGTGAAAAACTGAAAGCATTTCCGCTAAGATTATGAACAAGACAAGGATGTCCACTCTCACCACTATGATTCAACATAGTTTTGGAAGTCCTAGCTGTGGCAATCAGAGAAGAAAAAGAAATAAAAGGAATCCGAATTGGAAAAGTAGAAGTAAAACTGTCACTCTTTCCAGATGACATGATACTATACATAGAGAATCCTAAAGATGTCACCAGAAAACAACTAGAGCTAATCAATGAATTTGGTAAAGTAGCAGGATACAAAATTAATGCACAGTAATCTCTGGCATTCCTATACACTATTGATGAAAAATCTGAAAGAGAAATTAAGGAAACACTCTCATTTACCACTGCAACAAAAAGAATAAAATACCTAGGAATAAACCTACCTAGGGAGACAAAAGACATTTATGCAGAAAACTATAAGACACTGATGAAAGAAATGAAAGATGATACAAACAGATGGAGAGATATACCATGATACTGGATTGGAAGAAACAACATTGTGAAAATAACTATACTACCCAAAGCAATCTGCAGATTTAGTGCAATCCCTAGCAAATTACCAATGGCATCTTTTATAGAACTACAACAAAAAATCTTAAAATTTGTATGGAGACACAAAAGTCCCCAAATAGCCATAACACCATACACAAAATTTAACTCATAATGGATTAGAGACCTAAATGTAAGACTGGACACTCTAAACCTCTTAGAGGAAAACATAGGAAGAACACTTTTTGACACAAATCACAGCAAGATCTTTTTTGGATCCACCTCCTAGAGTAATGGAAATAAAAACAAAAATAAACAAATGGGACCCAGTGAAACTTAAAAGCTTTTGCAAATCAAAGGAAACTTCAGACAAGATGAAATGACAACCCTCAGAATGGGAGAAAATATTTGCCAACGAATCAATGGACAAAGGATTAATCTCCAAAATATGTAAACAGCTCATGCAGATCAATATTAAAAAATAAATAACCCAATCCAAAAATGGGCAGAAGAACTAAATAGACATTTCTCCAAAGAAGACATACAGATGGCCAAGAAGCACATGAAAAGCTGCTCAACATCACTAATTATTAGAGAAATGCAAATCAAAACTACAATGAGGTATCACCTCATACCAGTTAGAATGGACATCATCAGAAAATCTACGAACAACAAATGCTGGAGAGGGTGTGGAGAAAAGGGAACCCTCTTGCACTGCTGGTGGGAATGTAAATTGATAGAGCCACTATGGAGAACAGTATGGAGGTTCCTTAAAAAACTAAAAATAGAATTACTATCCTAGAAAAATGGTACAGATGAACTGGTTTGTAGGGCAGAAATTGAGGCACAGATGTAGAGAACAAACGTATGGACACCAAGGGGGAAAGCAACAGGGGTAGGAGGTGTGATAAATTGGGAGATTGGAATTGACATATATACACTAATATGTATAAAATGGATAACTAATAAGAACCTGCTGGATAAAAAAATAAATAACAGAAAATTCAAAAAAGAAAAAAAGAGAGACAATAGAATATAGAAGTTCTCTCCATCTACCTATTCCATCCCTATCTCTTCCTAAAGACCTCTAGTAATACCAGAAAATACCCAAAACATAAATGGCACAATGAGGAAAACTCTCCAATAGTGAGCAAATTGGAGGTATTAACCAGAGCGCTTCACTTGCAATGGATAAGTGTAGGGACTCATTCATAATATGCATTGAATATTTACAATGATCCATTTTGAAGTTTTGAAGCTGCACCACTGGCTATATAGCAATTGAGACTCACCATTGGATTATTTTTCAAAGGAGATGACTGGAAATTTTATATATATATATATATATATATATATACACATATATATAATTTATATATTAAATCAACATATAAATTTACATGTTGATTTAACATATATTATAATTTATATATAAATTATATATATATACACATACACACTTACATATACTTATATGTATACACATACACCTTCAACTGGAATTAGAACCTTTTCAAAAGTCTATCTATGCTATAAATTCCTAGGGGCAATGACCAGAATGTTTTGATGTTTTGTTCACCACTCTGTCTCTGCATAGTAAACTTCTCATGAACACGATGAGCTGACTTACCAAATCAGGCAGCATTTTGCATACATTTAAAAAATGCTTACTTTAATTGCTTATTTGCATTTTTTTGCATTATACTTTTAGAATCTTAAGCCTGAGGTTTGTGTCTTGTTTACAAATGTATGCCTAGTATTTAATAAGTATGCCCTTCACATTGTAAATTCTCAAAAACATTTGTTGAGTGACTATACCAGTAGCCATTATTGCTCAAGGCTATAGTTATACATAGATGGCAGCGTTATCTCAAAGAATTTTTCCTGGTGGTTTGTGACCCAACTTAAAGATTTGGCTCTGTACTAGGCAGCAGCTTTCTTAGCCCATTTTTGTTTCATGGAGTTAATAATTTTTTAATCTTATTTATTATTAAATAATTTGTATTAAAATATTTTACTTCTTATTACATTACTTCAGATGAAATTTCACCTACTTTGTGAAATTTTAGCCACCTTCTTCCTCTGTCTTCCACACGTGGAATGTATTGTCTCCCTCACTCCTGTGTTCCTATGACACTTTAATTATTCCACTAGTACAGCATTTATCAGATTTTATTGTGGTTATTTGTCCCTATGGCTATTTCTTACACTAATCTGTTACTCTTTTGAGACTTTTATTTTGTCATTTTTTTTCAGACTCCAGCTTTAACACACGGTTGGATATATGTGTTAGTTGTCTCCATAAATGTTTAACTTAATTACCAAAGGGCCAAAGACCCCTGGTTTGGGAAGAAGTGTGTCTTGTAAACTTTTTACTGTTCAATGGTGCAATGGTGGGCTCCGGCTTTAGGTTCAACAAGGGATATTGCCTTTAGGAAGCACGTGGTTCTTAGCAGATAGAAATTCCTAGAGTATCATAGAGGACAATAGGGCATTCCTTGAAAGGTTCCTGCCAGTTGTAAAGTACCCCTCTAAGGAGATTGAGAGTCACTGTTATGCTCCCAGCTCCCTCTGAGAGTCTTCTTTTGCATGGTCACCTCTTAACCAGAGAATACCCGAGTGAACCTAGAATTGGCATCTGCTATAAACAAATCTGGTGAGAGACTGGCCAGTACCCCACCATCTTTGCATACCTCCATGTGTGTTTTCACCTGTTTTTTCAAAGACCTATTTCCATGTTTCCCAACATGTTTTTCGGAATATTTGTTCCAGATGATATCAAGAGTTGTCACTTACAAAAAGCATTTTATGATTAAATGAATTTGGAGAATGAAAGGCAAATGAAGGGTAAAACAAAGGAAAGCAAAACAAAACAAAAAATGCAGGATTCTTGAATTAGGATGTTTCAAACCCTCTAATATCCAAATAAACACTGAATTTTCGGGGGAAATAATATGGAATGTTTTCCAAACATTATTCAACCATGGAACTGTAATATTTTTAACTTTTGTGATATAATGATAGGAATATACTTTATGAAATATGAATCAATACCACTGAATTTTCCCTACTCCTAGGTAGCTTCATCAAGTGTTTCTCTTATCTGTATATACATCTCTTCCTTCATGACTCAGATATGGAGAGAAGACCAGGAACACTTCCTCAACCGGTGCTAATGGCATTCTAAGACACGCCACATGCATACTCTTTCTTTAAGTTTTAAATGAATATGTCAGCTCAAAAGTAATTGCTGGATGCACAAATAAAAATTTTATGCTAATGTACAGATTCCAAATTGATTAGACTTTCAAATAATATTATGTGATTATAGTGATTGTATGTTCTCCTTTTATTCCTTTGTCCTTTTCGGAATCAATTTGTGATATCCTTAAGTATATATTCTTACCACAGTAAAAGTAGAAATTTAGAAATATGAGGGGCAAATTAGCAAATGAATAACAAAAAATGCAGAATGTGCTTATGCCAATGCATGAAAACGAATTTTGGCTAATATCTCAGCTCTCAACTAACTTCTCAACACACAGGAGAAGTTAATGAGAGTGATTTCAGAATTTTGCTCTGTGAACAAGGATACATTACACTTATTATCCAAGCTACTGTATGACTGAACTTATATTTCACTACATGCAGTTCTTACGTCTTGCTTTTACTCAGCAAGAATTCATATTCTTACAATTCTGGGATTGTTTCATATCACTGTTTGGGCTATATTCCAGAATTAATGGCATACCAATACAATAAAATGGTTGATAAAACCAGAAAAATAAAAACATGACTAATTGCCAGAGATTTATTAAGCAAAGCATATTTTTAGCAAAAAAGTAATATTTTATTAAGCAAAACCGAAGACTGAGACAAAATCCATACCTTAGATACTGTACAGATATAAGCATGCATGTGACAAAGTCAATGGAATTTACTGAAAATGTCAAATGAGTTTATTTGCTAACTTATTAACAAGGTGCTTGTTGTCTCTTTAAAAGGAGGTCTATCCTCTCTTTCATTGCTTAAGGTTATGTTATAAAGGAAGAAAAATATTATTTTTCAATGTTATATTTTTAGAATTTGTCATAAATTAGTAATTTAATGTGTCAGTTTGGGATGCAGAAAAATATTAATAATAATTCAAATCCCAAGTTAACAGAATAAACCTTGAAATTGATATGTTAATATGTAATACTATATATTACTGTATTTCTTTAGGCTTGCAAAAACCTACAGTACATTACATTTTCATTTTTTTTTTCAGTTCAAAAATACTAGCCTCTTTTTTTTTTTTTTAAAGAAATTTACTTCCAAGCTTTGGTTGTTGGCATCCGTATTGATAGGTGTGAAACATCTCCACTATGAATGAGCAGGAGCCATAACTGCTCATATCCACAGCTGGGATGGAGCTGCTTCTATAAAAATGGGAAGTAGCAGCTGCAGGGAACATAAATTGTGCAATTGATTTGATTTTGCAAAGCAAACACATTCTTCGTGTTATGATTCAGCTTGCTAATTAGGCCTTCCATAATCAAAAGAACTTTGGAAGAAAATAATTCTGGATTAAGCTCAACTTCTACACCTTCTGATATCTCCTTATAACATTTTCCACATTTTCAAGACCAGTATAACTCAGACTGAATGCCTTGAGCAACAAGAGGATGATTTGCAAATAATGTCCTTCTGGGTCTATGTGTCTGGTGTCAAACTCCTATTACAACTGAATAAATGGGGAAGTTGAACAGAAGAGCATCAATCGATTTATGACACCTGGGTCTTGAGAACTATGCAAACGTAAAGCACTACATTTCCTCTTATTTTGTATCAGGTATCAGCAAACTTTTTCTGTAAAGGGCCGTAGCAAATATACTAGACTTTGTGTGCCATATGCTCCATGATGCAACCACTCAACATTTCCTTTTAGGGGGAAAGCAACTATAGACGGTATGTAAATAAATGGGTGTGGCTTTTGTGGCCAATAAAACTTTATTTACAAAAACAGATAATGGATCAGATTTGCCAACCTTTGGTCTATTTAATTCTCAGAAATGAAAATCAATAATAACCTATGCAGTATCTGTAAATGTGACATCAAGTTGTCAAACCAACACTATGTCATATGTAACTCATATCTGATATATGTTATATATAGAGGGAATTTGCATATGTGGTATGTATATAAATGTGCAAATGCATACATATATGTAGAGAGAGAGAAAAAGAATATATACAGAACACATTTTATCAAGTGTGTGTGGAATAAGAGGGGAAAATGGAAAATTATTATGGAACAAGCTGAACCTGACTAATGATGTAATAAGAACAATTAAGAACAACTATATGAGCAAATTCAGGAATTGTATTTGTTTATCATTTCTATGTAGGTGTTTAATCAATTGATATATATGCTGAGTATTTATTATTAGCTAACTCTTCTGGTGTTAATAGAAATAAAAGAAGTAAATAATCATTCTTGCCTTTCAGAAGCTCAGGTTATAGTTGACATACATGCATATAATCTCATAACTAGGAAAATCATAATATAAACAAATACATATGTATAATAAAAACATGAATGTATGTGTGTGTATATGTATATCTTACATTAATAGTACAGACAACAAATGTCATTGAAATTGAGAAAGAATTGTGAGCTGGGTGATGGAAATGAAAGGCCTTAAAGAAAGGCCTTTAGGCTTTGAAATGAACTTTGAAATATGAGTACATGGATTAGATTTATATTAAGGGGAGAGGATATTATTTTAGGTGCTACAGAACTCTGAGTACAGGTAATGGGTAGGAAATTTCAAGCTGGGCTAATGTGGGAGATAAGATTTTTAGAGCAGATTGGAGTGCAATCGGAAAAAAGCCTTGAATATCAGATAAAGTTTTAACTTTATTTTGTAACCAATGCAGAACCAGTTCTTGATCAGAGAAGCAACTGGATGAAACTGCTTTCCAAGTTACTCCAGCAGGGGGGTGTAAAATGTGATGAACCCAGAAGGTGGCAGAAGACAATGAGACTGACAAGGGAAGTGGTTCCAAAGTGAGTTGAGAGTTATTGAAATAGTGTGGTGGCAATGCCAGTGTTATCGCTGAGCTAGTCTAGAGGAACTATCATAATAACACCTGGCATTTCCATTTGCTTAATGCAAATGTACTATTCTGAGCCAAAGAATATACTAAGCAGTGACATTTTTATTCTCGTTCACATGTTTTATCTTACAAAAAATAAAGACAGAACTTGCTAAATGATTGGGACTTTGACATGAAATGTCTAGGGTAACACCAATCGTTGTTTAAGGAAAAACAGCCCCAACAATTTCAAAAGACAGTTTGGAATCAAACAAATTGTAGAAATGCTAACAACATTTACTAAAGATTCTTTAAAGCTGGACTTGTTCAGAGCTTTCAGTATGCTGCTGTGTGTAATGAATCTCCACACCAGGAATGCTTCTGGCTCAAAGTTTCCATATGATTTCCTTGGCACCTGGGATGTTCTTTGCTCAGCATCCATCCCTCCCTTCATTCAGGACCCAGCTCAAATGACTGTCCCTAACCACACACCCAATCTCAATTAGCCATTCTCCCCATTACTTTCTATTCTATTCTACTTTATTTTTTCACAATTTTTTAAAACACTTTATAAAGTTATTTATGTTTTGTTTTTCCATGGTCTTTGGAGGTATACTCTTTGAGAATGGGGACCTTGTTTTACTTGATCATTGCTGTATCTCTTGTACCTAGAACTTGGCCCATAGAAAGCACTCAATATATATGCACTGAATGAAAAAAAAATGACTAAATTTAAGAGTAACTGTGCATGTGAATAGACTTGATCATTTCCTGTTACCACTGGCCCCACCAGTAGCCTAGGTCTTAACCACTTAGGTGGGTTAGGGTAAATATCTCCTATTTCTCTTGAGCTTCTAATCTCCCATTTCAAACAGCCCTTAAACACTAAAAAAAGATATATCTAACTAAAACCTCACTTTGATCAAGCCAGTTCATATAACTGAATGTCTCCCCCTCCTGTGTGAGATAAAACTGATATTCCTCACCCAGGAATTCAATTCAAAGCTCTCAGGAATCTCACTCCACTGCAGCTATCCAACATCATTTCCCAAGACTTCAATATACTTTTCTCAGTCACGCTTCTTTCTTGAGGGTTGCCTGCAAACTCTAGAGACATTCTTGCCTTTGTGCTTTTACATGGACTATTCTTAATGCACAGAAGACATTTTCCATTCAAATCCACTCATCCAAGTCCTGCAAAGCATTCATGGACCATCTCAAGTAATTTATACTCTGTGAAATCTTCTCTGACCTTTTATACATTTTGTCTTCATTCCTGAGTTAAATACACTTGTAAAATATTTTCTGTTAAAATGTTTTACAGTGACTCTACAAACATTTTGCCTCCACAGCGAATTTATAAACATCTCAGGTGAATCAATCTTTGGAAATTATAAGGAAAATATTTCTCTTATACTCTGCAAGAAATCTACCACAATAAATGGTGCTTATTTATAACTACTTCTTAAATTCTATTATAATTTAATTATTTAATTTTCTTTTGGTATGTTTATTAATCTGGGTTTTTAAAAAGTACACACATTTTTATATGCACACATTGGAAGTTCAAAATTATTTCTGGTCTGCAAATTAAAATGTGTAAGGAATATTCCTTTTCAAAGTTCTACCATTAAGAGTGCCGTTTGGAACACAGCTGCATCCAGTTTATGAGACATCACTACTTGCATCTTTGCCTCTTTGCCCACAGTGTGATCTCCTTCATTTTGTATTTCCAGAAGCAAATTGGTTAGTTTGCTCCTATTAATTACCCTACAACTGTGCCATATCATGCTACATGGTGCCACAGCAGGCTTTATCTTCTTTTGCTTCTGCTTCCCAAGCAACAAAATGTATCACTTCCTCACATATCATAGCTGTTGACAATTTTTTGACAATCTAGCCCCTGAGCACATGCAACATAGTTGAGTTGCACCAAGTACTACAACAGTGATTACACACTGACTGTATTATTTAAAGCCATGTTGGGCCCTGTACTGCCATTTTATTGTACACAAGTCTTAGAATTTCTTTGGATGTTGTATGTCAAAGAAGTTTTATCAGCATCTTCTATGAGTCACATGCTGTAGATAATCTCCTCCTCATTACATCTTTAGTTTGGTGTTCCCCTCTGTCAAAGATGCTTGTTTATGTTTCATACTTTCTAGTTTTTTATAGCAATTAATCAGTCTCCTATATAGCAACACTTAGTGCCTTTTTAGATTACTAGTAAGAATATGAGTGCCAAATTCCTCTGCTTAGCCTATGTACGTCTCATTCTTAATTTCATGGTTTGTGGTTGTTTGTATTTTTTACATACATATTTTTTAAGAAATCGTATCACATCCCTGCCCAAACCAAGTTTCATTCCTTGCTTACATCACTGAATATGCTTACAACCCTCAATTAAGTAGGACAAGATGTGCTATACACACATGCTCTAATTCACTTTATAACAGCAAATGATTGAACAGGGCTTCACTAATTCTGTTTTCATGGAAGAGCTTTCAGCCTTTCAAGTATTCCTCTAAAGACCAAACTGCTTCCAGAGCTCAAATCTATTCTTGATACAAGTCTATGAAACTCATGGATATAACTGAGAGATTTTTATGGTGCTCTTTACTTTTTATTGTAGAGCAAATATTACACTTTCTCTTCCACACTATTTTCTCAAGAAGTACTGTGAATCTGGAAAAATACAAGGACTAGGAAGTAAGGATAGAGATATATAAACTAAAAATCCATGTAATGGAGTGACTAATCCACAAAGGAATTCCGCCAAGATTTTTCTGGGGATGAGAATTTTAAAATGGTAGCATAGACTGGTAGGCCATAAGATAATAAAGGAAAAAGATTAAATATTTTAAGTAGCTTTTTCTCCTTCTTTTATACATTCCACTCAAAATTTTCAGGCAATAGAAAACATATAAACAATACCAAGAACACACCAGCCAGTTTACGTACAGAGTGTAATCCCTTAATTTCACTCCTTCTTCAGAAGGAAACACCAAACTAAATTTTTTTATCTGTAATTCTCAGTCACATTTTATTCTCTTGCTACTCCTAAAAAAGAATGGCTTTATTCAATATAGTTTATGAAATTCATCAGTGTTAATATATGTGACTCTAGGAAATTTATTTGCACTGCTACACAGTATTATATTATGTAAATATGCTACACTTATTTATGACTATTATAACATTGCTACTATGGATGTCTGTCTCCTTGTGCAAAGCGTTTTCTAAAGTATATATCTGGAAGTGGAATTTCATAGGTTAAATTCATTTTTTAATTACCAGATAGAGTATAGTTAACTTTGTCTCAAAGGAGGCTATACCAGATAGATTTCTGTCAGCAGTGTAGTTTTCCTTTATCCACCTTTTTAAATCACTAGAGTATTTATTTTGGCCAATTTGGTATAAAATCAGATATGATTGTGGTTTCAATTTGGATTCCCTTTATTATTAATGCAATTGATAAATCTTTTCATAATATTTTTGGGTTTTGGGGTTCTCTCTTCCATCAAAATGTACCTTTTCCCCACATTTCCAGTATACTTTTTTGTTATTAATTTGGAAATGCTTTTCATACAGTCTGTGCACTAATCCTTTGTCAGGTACATGTATTGCAACATCTTTTACCTGCTTCTACCTGTATCTGTCACATTTCCCAAAGAAGATTTTAATATTAATGCAGAAAATTTAACTGTCTTTTCTTCATGGTTATTGCTTTTTGTATCTTAATAAATCCTTTCCTAACAAAAGCCATTGTAATTTTTTTTTTACAAATTTTGGTTTTCATACTTATATTTTTAATCAATCTGCAATTTATGTGTGTATTATAAGGTGGGATGCTAACTGTATTTTCTTTTCCATATGATTAACCAGTTGACTAACAGACACTTTTTACTAAACAATCCAATCTTTCTTCTTAATCTGTAGTGCTTCTGCTGTCACAAATCAAGTTTTCAGAGACACATAAATATGATTTACTCAAAATAAGTCTTGATATCTTATAATAAGTATATAATAATAAATCTTAGTAACTGAAAACTCTCATCACCTTTTATTCATTTTCAAGATTGACACTCCCAAACTCATTCTATGAGGCCACCATCACCCTGCACCAAAACCAGATAAAGACACCACAAAAAAGAAAATTACAGGCCGATATCAGTGATGAACATAGATGCAAAAATCCTCAACAAAATATTAGCAAACCGAATCCAACAATACATTAGAAGGGTCACACATCATGACCAAGTGGGATTTATCCCAGGGATGCAAAGGTTTTTCAATATCTGCCAATCAATCAGTGTGCTATACCACATTAACAAATTGAAGAATAAAAACCATATGATCATCTCAATAGATGCAGAAAACGTTTTTGACAAAATTCAACACCTATTTATGATTAAAAAAATTCCAGAAAGTGGGCATAGAGGGAACCTACCTCAACACAATAAAGGCCATATATGACAAACCTATAGCTAATATCATACTCAATGGTGAAGAGCTAAAAGCATTTCCTCTAAGATCAGGAAGAAGGCAAGGATGTCCACTCTCACCACCTTTATTCAACTTAGTTTTGGAAGTCCTAGCCATGACAATAGGGGAACAAAAAGAAATAAAAGGAATCCAAATTGGAAAAGAAGAAGTTAAACTATCACAGTTTGCAGATAACATGATACTGTACATAGAAAATCCTAAAAAGGCTACCAGAAAACTACTAGAGCTCATCAATGATTTTGGTAAAGTTGCAGGATACAAAATTAATACACAGAAATCTCTCGCATTTTTATACACCAACAATGAAAGATCAGAAAGAGAAATTAAGGAAACAATCTTATTTACCATCTCATCAAAAAGAATAAAATACTTAGGAATAAATCTACCTCAGGAGGCAAAAGACCTGTATTCTGAAAACTATAAAACACTGATGAAAGAAATTGAAGACAACACAAACAGATGGATGGATATACCATATTCTTGGATTGGAAGAATCAATATTGTCAAAATGACTATATTACCCAAGGCAATCTACAGATTCAGTGCAATCCCTATCAAAAGGCTACCAGAAAACTACTAGAGCTCATCAATGATTTTGGTAAAATTGCAGGATACAAAATTAATACACAGAAATCTCTCGCATTTTTATACACCAACAATGAAAGATCAGAAAGAGAAATTAAGGAAACAATCTTATTTACCATCTCATCAAAAAGAATAAAATACTTAGGAATAAATCTACCTCAGGAGGCAAAAGACCTGTATTCTGAAAACTATAAAACACTGATGAAAGAAATTGAAGACAACACAAACAGATGGATGGATATACCATATTCTTGGATTGGAAGAATCAATATTGTCAAAATGACTATATTACCCAAGGCAATCTACAGATTCAGTGCAATCCCTATCAAATTACCAATGGCATTTTTCACAGAACTAGAACAAATTTTAAAAAAATTTGTATGGAAACACAGAAGACCCCAAATAGCTAAAGCAATCTTCAGAAAGGAAAACAGAGCTGGAGAAATAGGGCTCCCTGACTTCAGACTACACTACAAAGCTCATCATTTTGATGACTCATACAGTCATCAAAACAGTATGGTACTGGCACAAAAGCAGAAATATAGATCAATGTAACAGGACAGAAAGCCCAGAAATAAACCCATGCACCTATGGTCCATTAATCTATGACAAAGGAGGCAAGAATATAAAATGGAGAAAAGACAGTCTCTTCAATAAGTGGTGCTGGGAAAACTGGACAGCTACATGTGAAAGAATGAAATTAGGACATTCTCTAACACTATACACAAAAATAAACTCATAATGGATTAAAGACCTAAATGTAAGATGGCATATTATAAAACTCTTAGAGGAAAACATAGGCAGAACACTCTTTGACATAAATCACACTAATATCTTTTTGGATCAACCTCTAGAGTAATAAAAATAAAAAAAAACAAAAATTAAAAAAATGGGACCTAATTAAACTTAAAAGCTTTTGCACAGGAAAGGAAACCATAAACAAAATGAAAAGACAACCCACAGAATGGGAGAAAATATTTGCCAGTGAAGTGAACAACAAGGGATTAATCTCCAAAATATACATACAGCTCCTGCAGCTCAATATTAAAAAAAAAAAGACCCAATCAAAAAATGCACAGATTTAAATAGAAATTTTTCCAAAGAAGACATACAGATGGCCAAAAAGCACATGAAAAGATGCTCAACATTGCTAATTATTAGAGAAATGTAAATCAAAACTACAATGAGATATCACCTCACACCAGTCAGAATGGCCATCATCAAAATGTCTACAAACAATAAATGCTGGAGAAGGTGTGGAGAAAAGGGAACCCTCCTACACTGTTGGTGGGAATGTAAATTGGTACAACCATTATGGAGAACAGTACAGAGGTTCCTTTAAAAACTAAAAATAGTGCTACCATATGATCCAGCAATCCCACTCCTGGACATATATCTGGAGAAAAATAATGGATTAAAGACCTAAATGTAAGATGGCATATTATAAAACTCTTAGAGGAAAACATAGGCAGAACACTCTTTGACATAAATTGGATAAAGAAGATGTGGTATTAATTACATATATACAATGGAATATTACTCAGCCACAAAAAAAGAATGAAATAATGCCATTTGCAGCAATATGGATGGACTTAGAGATTATCATACTAAGTGAAGTAAGTCAGAGAGAGAATGACAAATATCATATGATGTCATTTATATGTGGAATCTTAAAAAAAATGGTACAAATGAAGTTATTTATAAAACAGAAACAGACTCACAGACTTTGAAAACAAACTTATGGTTAACAAAGGGGAAAGGTAAGGGGGGGAGGGATAAATTAGGAGTTTGGGATTAATATATACATACTACTATATGTAAAATAGAAAACCAACAAGGCCCTAATATATAGCACAGAGAACTCTACCCAATATCCTGCAATAACCTATATGGAAAAATAATCTGAAAAATAATGGATATATATAAATATGGCTGAATCACTTTGCTGTACACCTGAAACTAACACAATATTGTAAATCAACTATACTCCAATATAAAATAAAAATTAAATTTAAAAAAAGACTGAGTTGTCTCTTTTTGGCCATCTGCTCTCCCAAATATATATATATATCTTAATTTAGCTTCTCAAGTTCATGAAAAACCCACTGAGAATTTTGATTTGTATTGCACTGAAAAAATAACTGTCATCTTTAAGATACTGAGTTATGCTACCCTTTAATGTGGTATATCTCTACTTTTTTAAAAGGTATTTTTAATGACTTTAAATAAAGTGTTATTTTTTCCCATACAGATCCGAAGCATTATTTGCATTTATACCTAGTTATTTCATATTTTGTTTCTAGTGTAAGTGAACTTCACAAATTATGTTTTCTAAAAGTTATGTAGAAAGGCCATTGATTCTTCTTTACTGATGTTATAAATAGCCACCCTGCTATATTCATATATTTCTAATATTCTTTCTAGATTCTTTTGAGTCTTTTATGTGATAACATATAATCTGTGGATGATTATAATTTTTCTTCATTTGTAATTTTTATTCTCCTTCTCTATTCCACCTTTATTTTTGCACTCACCAGAGTTTCCATCCCAGATAGAATTAAAATGGAGACAATAGACCTCATTGCCTTACTCTTGACTTTAAAGGAAATGCTTATAAATTTTGTCAGTGACATTCTTTAATTTTAAGTAGTTTTCCTTTAGCAGAGGAAGGAATTTAAAATCTCTTCCCAGTTTAATAGAATTTTATTACTAGTTTTATCATTAATTTTTAGTATTAATGAGTGCTAAATTTTATCAAATGCTTTTTATCAGTCTGTTGAGATGGCCATATTGTTATTTGTTTCAATATCAATGTAGAGAATTACACTGACAGATTTTCTAACATTTTTGCATTGTTGGGATAAACCCACCTGTGTTTGATACATTAATCTCTTTTACATATTGTCAGAATGAATTTAATAATACCTATTTCAGATTTTTGTATGTTTTTACAAATTATATTTCCTTATAATTTTCTTCTCTTATATTTTGGCTTATCATCAAGATCACACTCATCTCACAAGAAGAATTGGTGAATATTAATTCTCTTTAGCTAATCTGTACTATTAGGCCTCTGTACTGTACACGTTTGTTAAAATTCATTTGTAAAATAATACAGGCCTAGTAGTTTAATATTCATAGTATTTGATGGATAGATTTTTAGCTACTGATTAATCTGACTAAATTTCCTTAATGATTAAAAATATATCCAGACTTTCTTTTGCAGTCACGATTACATAAGTTACTTCTTTGTTTTAGGAAATGTACAATTGCATATGTTTTAAAATTTAATGGTCTAGAGTTTTTCCTAATGTTTGCTTTAATATTTTTACTCTCTATCCTAACTGTAATTCTATCTCACTTTTCATTTTTAGTAATATTTATTCGTATATTTTCTTTTTTCTACAACTATTCTTGCCAAAAATCCATCTATTATATATCTTTTAAAATTTCAAAGTTCATGGCTTTATTAATCTTCTCTAATATTTGCTTTTATCTTTATTTTCCAGTTCCTCCACTTTATTTGGATTTATTTTGTTGTTTTGTTTCTGAGTTCTTTGGGTGGATGCTTGACTGATAATTTTATCCAGTGCAAGTGGTTAGGTGTGTGTTTTCCTCCATGCACCACTTCAGGTATTTTTCATAGGTTTGATATACAATGTTGTAGAATTTAAATTTAATTGGTGCCTAAATTGTTGCACATATTCAGAGAATAAGTAATTGCTTTGCACTGGTTCATGTGTAGTGGTGAAGACTATTTTCTTAATTGTTGAATGCTTTTCTTTTTTGGTTTTATTTCTTATATTCTATGTAATTTTTTCAGATTAATTTTTCCAGTTCACTAATTCTATTTTCAGCTGGATCTCATGCATTTTAATTTATCCATTGTGTTTTAATTTTAAAAGTATAATTTTCATTGTTACTAATTTTCTTTTTTTCTTTTCAGATCCACCCAGCTTATATTTGTAGCTTCTTTTTTCCATATATATTTAATATATGACTTACACTCTTTTTATGTTATTTCAAATCATATGATACTCTTGTAAGTTTAATTATGCTTTCTGTTTCTTCTGATGATTTCATTCATAGTAGGTTATTTCTTTCTGTGCTCTGTAATTTTGGTTTCTGAATCCATGTTTCATTAGGCTTTAATTGTATAAATTCTTTGAGACCTGGCATGAAGTTGTGCCCCTCAAGGAAGAATTTGCTTTTACTCCTGCCACATATCTCTGGGAGCTATCAATTGTGACCACTGCAATTTATTCATTTTTTATCATTTTCTGTATTTTGCAGGTAATATAAGCACAAACATCAAACATGCACAAGAGCAGTACTATGGATTTTAATTCTCAGGCATTTTCTTTTTTCCATCTTGCAGATCAACACAAACTTGTTTTCTTGTCGCCTCCATAGGGCAGTAAATAAGATTTTTTTCCCGTCCTTATAGCAATAAATAGATTTTTCTTCAGTCTTTCTTTTCTCTGTAGGTGCCTTGCAAGCATTTCAGGTTTATGTGGGGACCTCAGTTCTTTACCCTCCTGGTAGTTTCTACAATCCTAGGTTCTAT
This sequence comes from Physeter macrocephalus, assembly GCF_002837175.3. Lineage (NCBI taxonomy): Eukaryota > Metazoa > Chordata > Mammalia > Artiodactyla > Physeteridae > Physeter > Physeter macrocephalus. The sequence goes on along the minus strand of NC_041219.1, from coordinate 13,878,406 downwards.
GTTTCTGAAATCTGTTAAGGCTCTTGGGGCAGACACAAGCTTCAGTTCCAATTGACAACTCTAGTTTCTGGACTCCTCTTTGATTTTGGACCCTGAGTATTTCCTTTACTTTCATATGAACTCAGCTGTGCATCTGAAAGAGTGTTTGTTATGTTTTACAGAGAATTACTAAATTTTTATGGAGGAAATAATTGTTTTAGCCTGCCATACACAGCACTGGAGGAAAAAAATCACTTTTGAAGTTCTAAGAATGTGGGCTTTAGACCTAGCATCTATTTATAAAAATAAAATAAAGTCATTTTCACTCTAACTCAAATGTTAGTAATAACAAAACAATAATAACAACAAAACCCACAAAACTTTCAATTTGATCAGTTCCCCCACTTTAAATTAACAAATAACTCATCAATTTATTATATTTGCTTTATTATCTATTTTTATTTCTCTAAGATCAAGGATATGTTACTATTATCATATTATAAATTTACTTTCTGAGGAAGTAATCTTCTTCTCTGATCACTGGCTTAAATATTCTGTCAATAATTGATTCCTCAATTGCCAAAATCTGCTTGATGTATTTCTGAGATAATTTTACTCTTACTTTTACCAAAATATGTAATACACAGTTCTACTTTGAGTCACAACCTGAAAATCAGTTAGTCAAATGCCTCCTTAGATTCTTAGGCCGAATACAGGCAATGTTACAAGTGACAAGAGCTAAATTTATTTTTTAAGCTTATTTTTTTAAAGACCACTGTTATAACTATAGTTTACTTCTTTGATTTTAGACAGTCTATCCAATGTGACAAAGTACCAGAAGTGAAACTTCCAATCTTCAAGCATGAAAAGATTTTACTGGACACAGAGATATTTTCCAGGCATTAATCTACCTACCAGATGAGAGACATACATGTAGATATTAGATTTGACTATCAGCTGATTCACTAAGATTGTTTATATAAGAAATCTAAAGTTATAATGATCTAGAAGTATATTATTGATTCAAATGGAAATCTATTTTACTAAAGGAGAGAACAACATCAAGTTTAGTTAGTAGAAATTGTCAAGTAAATTAAATCATAGAAAGTGGCACAGGTCACCAAAATATTGTAGGAAAAAAGCAAAATAAATAGAATAATTATAGAAAGTTTGAAATCTTGCACTGGAACTAATGGGGCAAAAAAAGCATAGTTTAGCCAAGTACAGCTAAGGTTTCAGTTACTGCTAACGTAAGTAGCCATGATATTTGGTTGTCTCAGCAATTGGACTACTCACTATTTCAAGGATATCATAATGAGAATACTCATATAAAATTGAGGAATACAACTGTTTCCACCACTTAGGGCAAACATGGGTAAACTATAGCCCTTGAGACAAATCCAACCTGCTGCCTATTTTTGTAAATAAAGGTTTGTTGGAACATAGCCACTCCCACACATGTATATATTGTATTTGAGGCATTCATACTAAAAATGGCCAAGTTAAAAAGTTGTGACAGACCATTTAGCTTACAAAGTATAAAATAGTTATTATTTAGCCCTTTACAGGAAAATTTTGCCAACCCCTGGCTTAAGGAACACCTGTGGAAGAGTTTGAGAGGACTTTTACCTTTAGGTAAAGGCAAGTTATATATAAGGAGTTAAATTGTACTGGTTTGATCCAGAGATGATAACTATTAACATTTACCAAAACTATTATTGAAAATAAACAGTTGTGTGTTCTACAAATTAACATTATCATCATGAGGGAAGTTTGCACTTTCCCAAGTTGGGGAATAGAACAGGTAGAATTATAAGCGGTGATGTTCTTACTTGACTGCTAATGTCATAAGCTGGCTTCAGGTTCTATGAGCCTGGCCAATGTTTAAACTGATTCTCTCACATGGAACATTTTTGTACGTTCCTCAGAAATCCCCCTTTGCTGGAGCCATTATCTGCATTTCCCTTGATACAAGTGATGTACTGTCAGCTCATTTTTTAGTGTTTCTGCAGTCAGTAGATATCTAGCAATACTAGTTAGATTTCTTCCTCTTTGTACAGGATCAAATATAACCCATGCTGCTGTGCTCACTTATACAGCTACAAGTGGTCTATGCATTATTTTCCACAACCTGGTAATACTGCAACAGCAATTCTATTTTAGTTCTGCCATCAAATCACCTATATCTAGCTTTTTTTTAAGTAACATTTTTCCCATTTTAGTTTTTTTAATTGAAGTATAGCTGATTTACAATATTATGTTAGTTTCAGATGTACAGCAAAGTGATTGAGTTATACATATATATTTCAGATTATTTTCTATTATAAGTTATTATAAGATGTTAAATATTGTCCCTATGTTATACAGTAAATCCTTGTTGCTTATTTATTTATGTACAGGAATTTGTATCTGTTAACCCCATACTCCTAATTTATCCCTCCCCCTCTTCCCTTTCCCCTTTGGTAACCATAAGTTTGTTTTCTATGTCTGTGAGTCTGTTTCTGTTTTGTATATAGATTCATTTGTATCATTTTTTAGATGCCACATTTAAGTGACATCATAGAAAACTTGTCTTTCTCTGTCTGACTTACCTCACTTAGTATGATATTCTCTAGGTCCATCCATGTTTCTGCAAATGGCAACATTTCATTCTTTTTTACAACAATCCTGAGGAAAAAGAACAAAGCTGGAGGCATAATTCTCCCAGACTTCAGTCAATACTACAGTATTGACTACAGTAATCTAAATAGTGTGGCACTGGCACAAAAATAGACATATAGATCAATGGGACAGAATCGAGATCTCAGAAATAAACCCACCCACATACAGTCAATTAATCTATAACAAAGGAGGCAAGAATATACAATGGAGAAAAGACAGTCTCTTCCCCAAGTCATGTTGGAAAAGCTGGACAGCCTCATGTAAATCAATGAACTTAGGACACTCCTTCACACCATATACAAAAATAAACTCAAAATGGTTTAAAGACCTAAGAATAAGACATGACACCATAAATCTCCTAGAAGAGAACATAGGCAAAACATTCTCAGACACAAATTATAGCAATGTTGTCTTAGATCAGTCTCCCAAGGCAAAAGAAATTAAAGCAAAAATAAACATACGGGACTTAATTAAACTTAAAAGCTTTTGACAGAAAAGGAAACCATCAACAAAATAAAAAGACAACCTATGGAATGGGAGAAAATATTTGCAAATGATGCAATTGACAAGGGGTTAATATTCAAAATATAAAAATACCTTGTATAACTCAATATCAAAAAGCAAACAACCCAATCAAAAACAAATGCAGAACACCTAAATAGATATTTCTCCAAAGAAGACATACAGATGGTCAACAGGCACATGAAAAGATGCTCAATATTGCTAATTATTAGAGAAATGCAAATCTAAATCAAAATGGAGTATCACCTCACACCTGTCAGAATGGCTCCCATCAAAAAGTCTACAAATAATAAATGCTGGAGAGGGTGTGGAGAAAAGGAACCCTCCTACACTGTTGGTGGGAATGTAAATTCGTGCAGCCACTGTGCAAAACAATATGGAGGTTCCTTAAAAAACTAAAAATAGAGCTAAGATAGTTTCCAGCAATCCCACTCCTGGGCATATGTCTGGAAAAAATGAAAACTCTAATTTGAAAAGATGCATGCACCCCAATGTTCATGGCAGCACTAGCCAAGACATGGAAACAACCCAAATGCCCGCCAACAAACGATGAGCTTAAGAAGATGTGGTATATGCATACAATGGAATATTACTCAGTCATTTCTGGCTTTTGAGATTTTCCAAAGAGGATTCAGAAGACAAATGTTTCCTGAGTTAATCCTATGAAAGCCATTCTTTTTTCCTAGGCTTTTGGTAATGGATCAACAATTTTATCCCTTCTCTTTCTGGGAGTGGGGCTCATAGCATAGCTTACAATAAAGAAATTCTTCTAAAAATAACTTTCACTCTCAATTATTTTATAACCTTGATATATGTGAGGAGTTCCGAATATTTAACTAGTTCTCAGAAAACAATTTTGAAATTTATGCATAAGTCTCTGGTACTGACAGCCATCAAACCATGGTGGCTCAGACAAAACTGGATGAGTCTCATTTACACATACCATTTCACTGACCTAACTGTGTGACAGAGTATGTGTCAGTCCTGACCTCCAACTTATTGCCATGGTTGCTGATGATTTTTTAAAGCAGGAACTGCCTTCTGACATGGCTCTGTTATTCTTTGAAAAGTACCTCCAATATAATTGTGAAGACTGTATAGAACAGGTATGAAATCTACTTTCACAATGCCTGGCATAGAGAGGAGGTATAATAAATGTATGTTGCTTTCCATAATGCACATAATTAACATGCCAAACCATTTTATCAGAAGTCTCAAATTTAAAGCTTGTCAGCTGAATTACCTGCATGATGATAATCTGCTAGAAGTTGGTATAAGAAATCCCCTTTTGACAAGGCCTTTACTCTTCAGATCATCAGTTTCCACCAACATGCCTCACACATTTCCTTATCTGGCCAGCCCAGATAGGTATTTACATTTGAAAACTTCATCTTTATTATATTTTATAATAAGATCCAAAATTCCTTTTCTCTCTGCTCATTAATAAAATCACCATAGCAGTGTACTTGATTATACAGCTTGTGTCCCTGAAGACCCCCAACTACAACCTGCTCCTGGCTACCTCTGCCCTCATTTCTTACCTCTCCTCTATCTTTCACTGCTCTGGCCAAGTTGGCCTCTGCTATTCCTTGAACACAGCAAGTTAGAACCAGCTCAGGATATCTCAGTTACTAGTGCCTCTGAATATAGCATACTTCTCCCAGATATCTGCCTAGTTTCTCCCAACATTTCTTTAGGTTCCTGTTGAAACAGAAGCATCACCTTCACAGAGATGCTTCCCTGACCACCCTGTCTAAAATAGTTCTCCCTACCATTCTCATGCCCTACTTTATTTTTCTCCAGAGTAGTTATTACTACTTTATCTTTTATTATGTTCATTTATTTATTTATTGTTGTGTGTGGTCCTCAATAGAATGTAAGCTTCGCAAGAACAGGCTGCTATGGATAGTACCTGGAATAATACATAGAATCTAATAAGGACTCAATATATATATGTTGTTGTTTTTTATTGAGATATGACTGTCATATGACATTATATTAGTTTTAGGTGTGCAACATAATTATTTGATGCATGTATATATTGCAAAATGATTACCACAATAAGTTTAATCAACATCCATCACCACACATAGTTAAAAACTGTTTTCTGTGATGAGAACTTTTAAGATTGATTCCCTTAGCAACGTTCAAATGTACAATGCAGTATTATTAACTATAGTCCTCATGCAGTAAATTACATCCCTAGGACTTATTTATTTTTATTATTGGAAATTTGTAGCTCTGTCTACCTTCAACTCATTTTACCTACCCCTTACCCCTCCCTCTGGTAACCACCAATCTGTTCTCTGTATCTGTGAGTTCAGTTTGGGGAGTTTTTTTTTTTAGTTTCCACATAAAAGTGAGATCATATGGTATTTGTCTTTCTCTGTCTGACTTTTTTCACTTGGCATAATAGCTTCAAGATCCATCCATGTTGTCAAAAATGACAGGATAACCTTCTTTTTAGTGGCTGAATAATATTCCATTTTATATATGCACATTTTCCTTATCCATGTTCATCCGTGATGAACACTTAGGTTGTTTTATTGGCTGATTAGCCAGAATTGAAAACACTTCATTGAATAATACAGATACAACGTTAAGCATATGTGGTGGCTGTGATGAGGGGGCAATGGTGGGGACTGTGATTCATGAGCCTGTAGTCAAGTCATATGAATTCAAAACATAAACCTTGGGACTTCCCTGGTGGCGCAGTGGTTAGGAATCCACCTGCCAATGCAGGGGACACGGCTTTGAGCCCTGGTCCAGGAAGATCCCACATGCCGCTGAGCAACTAAGCTGGTGCTCCACAACTACTGAGCCTGCGTTCTAGAGCCCACAAGCCACAACTACTGAGCCCACGTGCTGCAACTACTAAAGCCCCTGTGCCTAGAGCCTGTGCTCTGCAACAAGAGAAACCACTGCAATGAGAAGCCCACGCATCGCAACAAAGAGTAGCCCCCGCTCGCTGCAATTAGAGAAAGCTGGCACGCAGCAATGAAGACCCAACGCAGCCAAAAAATAAAAATAAATTAATTAAATTAAAAACAAAACAAGACAAAAGATAAGCCTTGAACACAGTTCTCTCTGTAACTTTTAATAAGGTCTAAAATAAGACAAAGAAGAAAACTTCTGACTTCTGTGATGGTTAATTTTATGTGTCAACTTAGCTGGGCCACAGTGCCCAGATATTTGGTCAAACATTATTCTGGATATTTCCATCAGGATGCTTTTTTGGATGAGATTAATAGTTTAAGTTCATTAATTTCTGAGACCAGTAGGTCAATTCTAAACAATTCTATAACATGCAATACCTAGCATGACATTTATTTAGAGAAATCAAATTTCTGAAATAAACTTGCATTCAGCAAATCGTCCCATGAAAGAAAAATGTTTGTGCTAACATGAAGCTAAGATTGAGGTTTTTAAGAACCACATTTATATTCTGAATTTCCACAAAGTTTTTATTACTTTTATACCAAAGAGATTCTCCATCTTGTTTATTCCTCCCCAGAAATTCCTAGTTTATCTTGAATGTAATACATATAGGTTAAGATGAGGCTGCTTCTTTCAGAAAACTTTACCTGAGCTTCTTCTGTGCTCACACAACACTTTGGTCTTCAATCAACTAGAATTTAAGTGTTCCCCCAAACTGGAACAGTTTATTGTCTATTTTTGGACTCAGAAATTTTTTTTAATATTGACAATGAGAAGTATTGTTTTTGTTTGTTTGCTTGTTTTGGCCACAACACAGCTTGCAGGATCTTAGTTCCCCAACCAGGGATCGAACCTGGGCCCTTGACAGTGAAAGTGCAGAGTCCTAACCACTGGACCGCCAGGGAATTCCCTGGACTCAGAATTTAGCAATAGAGTAATTAAGTAATACACATTTAGTGAAGAAATAAAAGAATGAATGATGATCAAGTCACTGGGAAAACAAACATAAAACATGCTACGATTGTTATATTTTGACTCTAGCTTGGGGCAACAAACTTATAGAAGTGAAACTCACAGTGAAGAATATATATGGAAAAACAGTACAAATTGAAGAGGGACACAAAATCAAAATTAACAGAATAGGACTAAGGTTAGTCGGGGAAGACTTCCTGAGGGAAGCCAATTTCAAAGCTAATCGCAGAGACTTCAACAGGCATGGAACAGAAGTATAAGTGGGAGTGTGTACCTTTGGGAATAAGGAGAACATTCAAGGCTGGAGGAGAAAGAGAAGCAGAATCTTAAAGCCAGTTTCTACCAAAAAAGTTATACAGAGAAAAACACGCCAATCTACTGGAATGGATTGAAGAGGGCCTGTTTGCTGGTGCAATAGAGGCAAAGATCAGCTGGAAAGGACCACTGAGGATGCCAAGCTGAAGAGTTTGGATTTAATATGGTAGGCACCAGGGTGCTCTGCCCTAAGGGTCCTTGAGTAGGAACGACATGATGAAAATGGTGCTTGAGAAAGATTATTCTTGCAGCAGGGTGTCAATAGCCTAATACTCTACAGGGGAACATTTACACTTAACACATTCACCCAAACATTACACTCTGCCACCCTAACGGGCCTCAGTGATCTCGAGACTATTTTTGGAAGACCCTGCACTTTTGGTGGCATATTTCATTCATGTTCTTTGCCAAGGGATTTCTTGTCCCTTCTTTTCTCTTATCTTTGTACTTTAACAAATACCCTGCCGCTGGCAGATAGGATCCACGATCATTTGTTTTCTGCTGCCTGTGGCAGATTGATGAAAACAGTTGCATTTTAAGCTACTTCTTTGTGTTTCCTTGATGGTGACTTCAGTTGTGACAAGGGCATTAACCTTAGGGGTGAGGAAACAATTCTTACTTCATGCTTTCTCAGTTCAGACCTTCTCCTCAGCAGGGAGAAAGCAAATCACGTACATTATTTGAAGCAATTTTGTGATTTATCCACTGGGTACTGACCTACAATCAAGTGAACTTTGCTTAAAACCTCCGAATGGATTTTTAACTGCTTCTGTGGGGCGAAGGGAGACATATTCATGCAGCCACCTTCTCAAAAGCAAACTTCTCTAAAAAAGTGTCCGAAAAGCCAAGGAAGTGTGCTGCATCTTTAACCTTAAATTGACTTATACCCAATTTTAAAAATAGAGCAAAATCTCACCTTATTTCTTGAAAAACAGATGCCAATTATATAAGCATACCAAACACAAGGGAGAGAAGATTCCTCAAACTCAGTTTTCTCAAAATTTGTGTCAGAGTTAAATACCATTGCTATTTTATAAATGGAGACTAAAAATTAAGCAATATCAAATTATTTTCTATGCCTGCCCAAATGGGTCTTAGTAGATAATTTGAACTAGAGGTGATTTAAGAAATTCACACCTTGATTACTGACTAAGTTATCAGATTATGATTCAAAGTATAGAGCTCTGTTTCAGTGACAGCTTATTTAGTTGAAACTTAGTGAATCAAATTGACAAGTTTAATGATTAATCAATTTTGTATTACTACATTTTAAATGAGAATACATTTTATCCTACCCTGCACTCCAAAGCAATGGTTTATTACCTTCTGGGAATTTACCAGTCTAACACTCTGATCTCATGTCTATCTTTTACTCCTTCTCTACAAAAAAAAAAAAAAAAAAAAAAAAAAAAAAAAAAAAAAAAAAAAGAAGGGAAAGAAAAGAAAATTAAGTGAATTAAAAATAATTTTATTTTGAACTAAATTTTTTTTTTTGCTACTTTGAAGATGGAGACCTTTTAGGGTGTCATATTACAGGGTTGACTATTAGGACCACTGAGAAGTGGCATAGCTACTTTACAGTAAGATATTTCTGGGTAATGTGTCAGAGGCTGTCAGTTTCAGAGGGTGCCATGTGGAGTGGGGCCTGGCATTTGGTAGATGAAGAGGGAAGCAGCTAGGACAGTGAAAAGTGACAGCCATATAATCCAGAATTGCTTCTCCACATTGTCAGTGGTAAATTTTATGATCACCTGAGTGACGGGCTAAAGTGCTGGATAAATGAGGACTTAACAAGAGCAGAGAGACTCTATGTAGAAGGAATACCTCATTCCTAACAATGCCAAAAGGAATGGTTCCTGACCAGGAGTTCTGGTAAAAGGCATAAGAACTGGCATGGAATCTTGGAAGCAGCAATAACAGGTAACAATTATTTAGTGCCTACTATCTGCCAGATATTGTACAAATGGCTTCACATGGGTTATGATTCAATTCTTATAATCAACCTATGAGGGAGATATTTTATCAGCATCAGTTTTTTCTGAATAGGGAAACTGGGGTACAGAAAAATTAAGTAACTGGCCCTAAGATTATATCACCATTAGAAGATGGAGAAGAATGTGAAACTAAATATTATAAAATATAACATATTTACAGTATGTTGTAAAAATAACGTGAATATTAAAAAGAATTATTTGCATGAATATGTGTATTAAAATAGTATGAAATGTATTGACAATAAAGGAGAAATTTATATACAGTATGATGATGTCTATGTACCAAATATGTATATTTAAATATATAAAAAGATATATATTTAATTGAAATATTTATTAACTTTATAAGTATATTTATATATAATATTAATTTAAAAATTAAAATACAGTTGATGTACAATATTATGTTAGTTTCAGGTGTACTACATAATGATGTGAAATTTTCAAACATTATGAAATGATCGCGACAAATCTAGTAACCATCTGTCCCCATGCAAAGTTATTACAATATAATTCACGATATTCCTTATGCTGTATGTTATATCTCTGTGACTTAACTATTATATAACTAGAGGTTTGTACCTCTTAATCCCCTTCACCTATATCACCCACCCGTTTCCCCCTCTCTTTCAGCACCCACCCATTTGTTCTCTGTATCTATGAGCCCGTTTTTGTTTTGTTTTGTTTGTTCTGTTTTTTAGATTCCACATATAAGTGAGATCATGTGGTATTTCTCTCTGTCTGACTTATTCCACTTAGCATAATACCCTCTAGATCCATCCATGTTATCACATACGTCAAGTTTTTTTTTTATGGCTGAGAAATATTCCATTGTGTATATATACCACCTCTTCTTTATTCATTCATCAATGGGCACGTAGGTTGCTTCCACATCTTAGCTATTGTAAATAATGCTGCAAGGAACACTGGAGGGCATAAATATTTTCAAACTAGTGTTTTTGTTTTCTTCAGGTAAATATCCAGAAGTGAAACTGCCAGATCATACAGCAGTTCTATTTTTAATTTTATGAGGAATCTCCATACTGTTTCCATGGTAGCTGCACCAACTTACATTCCCACCAACCGCGCTCAAAGATTCCCTTTCCTCCACTTCCTAGCCAATACCGTTATTTGTTGCCTTTTAGATGATAGCCATTCTGACAGGTGTGAGGTGATATTTCATTATGGTTTTGATTTGCATCCCCTGATGATTAGTGATGTTGAGCATCTTTTCATATGTCTGTTGGCCATCTGTATGTCTTCACTGGAAAGATGTCTATTCAAGTCCTCTGCCCACTTTTTAATCAGATTACTTGTTTTCTGGTGTTGAGTTGTATCAATTCTTTGTATATTTTGGATATTAACCACTTATCAGATATATCATTTGCAAATAACTTCCCCCATGCAGTAGGCAGCCTTTTTGTTTTGTTGATGGTTTCCTTTTCTGTACAAAAGCTTTATAGTTTGATTTAGTCCCACTTGTTTATTTTTGTTTCTCTCGCCTGAGGAGACAGTTCCAAAAAAATATTGCTAAGACTGATGTCAAAGAGCCTATTGCCTATATTTTCTTTTAGAAGTTTTATGGTTTCAGGTCTTACATTTAAGTCTTTCATCCATTTTGACTTTATCTTTGTACATGGTGTGAGAAAATAGTCCAGCTTTGTTCTTTTGCATGTAGCTGTCCCAGCGCCATTTGTTGAAGAGGTGGTCTTTTTCCCCACTGTATGTTATTGCCTTCTTTGTCATGGACTGATTGACCATATAAGTGCAGGTTTACTTCTAGTCTCTCTATTCTGTTCCATGGATCTCTGTAGTATCTATTTTTGTGCCAGTACCATACTGTTTTAATTACTGTAGCTTTGTAGCATGGTTTGAAATCAGGGAGTACGATACCTCCAGCTTTGTACTTTCTCAAGATTGCTTTGGCTATTTGGGGTCTTTTGTGTTTACATACAAATTTTAGAATTATTTCCTCTGGTTCTATGAAAAATGCCATTGATATTTTGATAAGGATTGCATTTCATTCATCCCTGGGTTTTTTGTTCTTTTTGATGCAGCATATATATGGGTCTTGATTTTTTTATTCATTCAGCCACTCTATGGCTTTTGATTGGAACATTTAGTCCACTCACATTCAAAGTAATTGTTGATAGGTGTGTACTTATTGCCATTTTGTTAATTGTTTTTGGGTTCTTTTCATAGTTCTTTTTCGGTTCCTTTCTTCTTCTTTTGCTCTCTTCCCTTGTGATTTGATGAGCATCTTTAGTGTTATGTTGGGATTCCTTTTTCTTTCTGTGTGTTTGTATCTACTATAGGTTTTTGTTTATAGTTACTGTGAGGTTCATATATAACAACCTAGATATATATGAGATTATTTTAAGTTGATCTCTTAAGTTTTAATGCAATCTAACATATCTGCATTTTACCACACTGCCCCACATTTGTTTTTGATGTCATATTTTACATTTTTGTTTTGTGTACCTCTTAACTGCTTATTGTGGCTATCAATGATTTTACTACTTTTGTCTTGTAACACTTCTACTAGCTTTATAAGTGATTGATCTACTACTTTCACTGCATGTTTGCCTTTACCAATGAGATTTTTCCTTTCATAATTGTCATATTTCTAGTTGTGGCTTTTGTTTTCCTCTTAGAGAGGTCCCTTTAACATTTCTTGAAGAACCAGTTTAGTGTTGCTGAACTCTTTTAGCTTTTGCTTGTCTGTAATAATCTTTCTCTCTCCTTCATCTGAATGATATCCTTGCTGGGTGGAGTGTTCTTGGCTTTGGGTGTTTTCCTTTCATCACTTTGAATATATCATGCCACTCCCTTCTGGCCTGCAAAGTTTCTGCTGAAAAATCAGCTCATGTTCTTATGGGATTTCCCTTGTGTATAACTAGCTTATTTTCTCTTTCAGCTTTTAAGATTCTCTCTTTATCTTTAATTTTTTTTCCACTTTAATTATAACGTGTCTTGGTATGGACCTCTTGGGGTACATCTTGTTTGGGACTCTGTGCTTCCTGGATATGGAATTCTGTTTTCTTTCCCAGGTAAGTCTGCAGCTATTATTTTTTAAATAAGTTCTCTGCTTCTTCCTCTCTCTCTTCTCCGGGGACCCCTATACTGCAAATGTTAACAACCTTGATGTTGCCCCAGAGGTTTCTTAAACTATCTTCATTTAAATCTTTTTTTTTTTTTCTGTTCAGCTTAGGTGATTTTCACTACTCTGTCTTCCGTTTACTGATCTGTTCCTCTATATCATCTAATCTACTGTTGTTTCCATCTAGTGTATTTTTTATTTCAGCTATTGTATTTTTCAGTTGTTTGGTTCTTCTTTATAATTTTCTAACTTGTAAAACTTCTCCTCTATTCATCCATTCTTCTCCCAAGTTTGTTGAGCATCCTTATGACCATTACCTTGAACTATTTATTGGGTAGATTGCTTATTTCCATTTCATTTAGTTCTTTTTCTGAGGTTTTGTCTTGTTCCTTCATTTTGAACATATTTCTTTGTCTCCTATTTTGTCCACTTCTCTGTGTTTATTTCTATATATTAGGTAGGTTGGTTAATTTCCTGATCTTAGAGAAGTGGCCTTATAACAGAGATGTCCTATGGGGCCCAGAGGCACAGATGCTCTAGGGTTATCTCCTATGTGGTTCCATGAGCCCTTCTGTTGTGGTGGAGCCAATTACTGTGGGTGCACTGGTATTCAAGGTTGGCCCCTGGCACAGTTGGTTGCCAGACCTTGCAAGCAGGCAGCCCACTGGTGGGCAAGGCTAAGCCTCAGTGCTAATAGATTAGAGGAAGGGCTCCAAAATGGCACTTGAAACACCAGTGATTTTGTGGTAGAATAAGCTCCCCAAAGTGGCTGCTGCCAGGATCTATATCCCAGGAGGAGTCCTAGTTGCCTACTGCCTAGGCAGTAGAGCCAGGAGGCTCTCCAAGATCAGCAAGTGGGTCTGAACCAGGCTCCTTTCAAATTATTGCCTGTGTGCTGGGACTTAGGGCATGTGAAATTTTGTTTTCATCCTTTAAGAGCAGAATTTCTGTTCCCACAGCCCTCCAGCTCTCATGAAAACAAGCCCCACTGGGGCCAGATGTTCTGGGGACTTGTCTTCCCAGTGCAGAAGCCCCAGGATGGGGAACCCGATATAGGTTTAGGACCCGCTCACTTTTGGGGAGGTACCTCTGTAACTGTGATTATCCTCCCATTTGTAGGTCACCTACCTGAGGATATGGACCTTGACTGATTCGTGTCTCATTCTCTCCTACCCATTTCATTGTGCTTCCTTCTTAACATCTTTAGTTGTGGAAAATCTTTTCTGCTAGTCTTCAGGTCATTCTCATAGATAGTTACTCAATAGTTGTAATTTTGGTAAACCCATGGGAGGAGGCAAGCTCAGGGTTTTTCTGCTTTATCATCTTAGCCACACATAAAGATATTTCTTCTTTTGTAAAGTGTCAAAAACCTGGGCTGCATTATTTTCTGCCATTGGGTGGAAAGTGAAACTTTAAGTGATGAACTTGGATAATTAGCTAAGATTTCCTAGCAAAGTGGTGAAGATGTAGCCTGGTTTCTCCTTGTTTTTTATAGTAAATATAAGAGAAAATAGATAAATTTTAAAAGGAACTGTTAAGCAAAAATGAATTAGAACTTGATGATTTGGGAAATTCTCAGTTTGTTCAGATAGTATGATCTGAAACAAGGTCAAGGTCTGACTGTACAAACTTTTGCTGGAGAAATTAGACATGCAACTCATGGATCCAATCAACCACTAAAGCAGAAACACTGCTGGCTTGGATGGAAGGGGGCAGAGATGAGATGTAATGAAAAAGGCTGTTGGAATTCTGGGACTCTACAGGCAGGATATGGGCCAAGAGAGCCACTCAGCTGTGAACACCTGTCTCCTTTAAGAAAATGAAAGAATAATGTTAAATGTGGCTCAGAGGTCTGCAGGGCTACTGCTGTTAACATAAATCCAGAGGGCACAGGTCCAGGGTGCTGAGCCACCTCCTCTATTAGAGAGGACAGAGCTACTACTGAGGGATCAGAGGAAAGGGCTACCTCTCAAAACTCAACTGAAAAATAGGCATGATATTTGAATAGAGATATTACCCAAGAAAACATTTTGGATGGCATATATAAACATGGAAGATGCTCAACATTATTCATCATTACAGAAATGCAAATCAAAACTACAATGACCATCATCAAGAAATCTACAAACAATAAATGCTGGAGAGGGTGTGGAGAAAAGGGAACCCTCTTGCACTGTTGGTGGGAATGTAAATTGATACAGCCACTATGGAGAGCAGTATGGAGGTTCCTTAAAAAACTAAAAATAGAACTACCATATGACCCAGAAATCCCACTACTGGGCATATACCCTGAGAAAACCATAATTCAAAAAGAGTCATGTACCACAATGTTCATTGCAGCTCTATTTACAATAGCCAGGACATGGAAGCAACCTAAGTGCCCATCGACAGATGAATGCATAAAGAAGATGTGGCACATATATACAACAGAATATTACTCAGCCATAAAAAGAAACGAAATTGAGTTATCTGTAGTGATGTGGATGGACCCAGAGTCTGTCATACAGAGTGAAGTAAGTCAGAAAGAGAAAAACAAATACCGTATGCTAAGACATATATATGGAATCTAAAAAAAAAAAAAATTCGTCATGAAGAACCTAGGGGCAAGATGGGAATAAAAACACAGACCCACTAGAGAACGGACTTGAGGACACGGGGAGGGGGAGGGGTAAGCTGGGACAAAGTGAGAGAGTAGTAGTGTATATATGGACATATATACACTACCAAATGTAAAATAGATAGTGGGAAGCAGTCGCATAGCACAGGGAAATCAGCTCGGTGCTTTGTGACAAGCTAGAAGGGTGGGATAGGGAGGGTGGGAGGGAGGGAGATGGAAGAGGGAAGAGATATGGGGATATAGTATATGTATAGCTGATTCACTTTGTTGTAAAGCAGAAACTAACACACCATTGTAAAGCAATTATACTCCAATAAAGATGTTAAAAAAAACAACAACACCACAATGAGTTTTACCAAGCCAAACTTAGTAGCACGGCTAAAACTAAAAAGATTGATCACACCCAAAGTTGATGAGGATCTAATGTACCTACTGGAGGACTCAAAAGCCTCAGAGGATGATGTGGCCATAGACACAAAGAGCCGAACTCCCTAAATGACTTATGGAGCATAGCCTTTCCTCTCCCAACTAATTTACAACAGTCTATGACACAAGAAAGAAAATACAACCTTATTGTATTAAGTCACTGAGATTTAGGAATAGTTTGCTATAGCAGTTAGCATATGGTGACTAAATATACCTCTGTTGTGTATATCAAATATTAAATGAGTATATATTTTTTAATGGATGAGGTTGGCCCTAAAGAGAATTACATAGCAAGTCTCTAAGACAAATGAAATGAATTTTGGTTCTACTTTTCACCATTTCAGGTTTTTTCTTATTCAGGTATTTCCTCTTATTTCAGTGCAATGGAAACATAAGAAGTGCATGTGGATGGATAGGAGGATAAAGGTGACATGAATACATTCAGCAAGAAACAATGCTGATATTATAGATGTCAGGGAATCAATAGTTTAAAATGACTTGTAAAGCAGGAATAAACAGGAGGGGCACAGCTGTTGGGATGATATAAATAAGAGGTTAGACATGTTTAAAGTTATTTAAATGTTTATTTTCTCCAATGTAGTTTTGGTCGTTTTATTGAGCTAGTTAGAATTCATTTAATTTTTATTACCCATGAAACATACTAATCTCTAGTAACTTCTACAAAATTCTACAACTGCCCTTTCAAAAGGACTGTAACATTCTCAAATATACATTATTAATTTTGTATTCCTAGTAACTTGGTTGTTATTTCTCATTTTCCACAGGAATACATGGTTTAAAGATTGAGTCCTTACTATTTTTGGCTTGTTTTTCTTAGTTGTTAGCTTTGCATAACACTCCAGTGCTCATACTGAGGTAATGAATTACCCCGAATGGTTATTTGTCAGTTGTGTGTGCCCGCACAGTGACAAGGCCTGAACCACTTAGGCCTTTTAATTTCCTGATGCTTAAACATGCAATGTAGAGGAGCTTGGAATATGGTATGGGATTTTTCCAGAGAATTTCACTCTAGAAATCAGTTCAGGTACTCACAGGAATAACTGTGGTATCTTACAAAGGGCATTAGATCTTCTATTAAATTTAAGTTAGTGCCATTTACTTGCATGTAAACTTGAAGCAAGTTACTTATCTGGGCATATTTAATTTCCAAGCTATAAAATTTTGATAATAACTTACAGAGTAATAGACTTACATATTTTTTAACTACACTGCTTAATAAATTTAAAATATATAAGACAAATACTAGGCTTTCAGAGGAGATCAAATTACCCTTTTGCAGACATGGAAGAAGCCCTCTAAAACTTCCCTCCTCTCTAGTAGCCAAGGGTCTTCCATATCAGAGATACCAGAATAGCATGGGAGTCGGCCAGTCAGACCCAATTTGGGCCCTAAGCATCACTATTAAGAACTGAATCAAGACTAGCATCATGCTGGTAGAATCTGTCTCACAGACCTTCATGCTTTGATGTGCATAATTTAAAAATATGTATTAAATAACATTGAATTTGGAATATTAATATGAAAATTACTATAATATTAAATTAAATTAAATAAATTAAATGTTAATGCCTTTGCTATATTACGTATGTGATCCTTCCTGTTCAGAATCCCAATTGTATTAACTGTGGCTAACTTCACATATTCTTATTAACTGATTGTCCTCAGGACATATGTGGATTTTTTCCTGTTAGAATTACCACACCTGCAATACCCAACTCACCTGCAATCAGCCCAACCCTTTCAAGGAACACATATATTTTAGTGGAATCAGGAGTTGAGGACTGAAGGAGAAAAATAGTCTGGCATATTTTCACTACAGAAAATACTTGTTCATTGATCCAGATTTCAAAAAGGAATTTTTTTTCAGTACTTAAAATAAAAGTTATGCTTGGATACTTAAATCCTTACTGTCAAAAGAGCAATAAGCAAAAAATGTGTGGTCAAGTTGCTTTATACATTTGCAAAGATTTTTATATTGATACTGCTTGTTTGAAGGATAATTTGTCAATAACAAAATTTGAAATGAGTATATTTTGTAACGAAAAGTAATCTATCTCACAAAATTATTCACACGTGTACATAAAGATATTTATATAAGAATGGGCAATGTATTGTTATCGCTAAATATGAAAAAATACAATTGCATACTACTTAAGTGCCTGTTAGTAGTATGGTAAAAATAATCATTGTACATCACACTATGGAACATTATTCACAGCTATTAAAAACAGTAAGATAGATGTATATGTACTAATGTAATTAATCTCCCATAATATATTGTGAAAGTTAAAGAGTAAATTCCAATATAAATAAATAAGTGAATAAATATACGCTGCATATAAAAATGTCTAAAAATATAATACAAAACATTCACAGTAATGTCCTACTCACTTTTTTCTACTTACTTTATACTTTTTGTTTGAATTTTTTACAATAAGCATATGTTAAACCTATAATTAAAAAAATAAAATCCAATACTCATGATATTTTTCACAGAACTAGAACAAATAATCCTAAAATTTATATGGAGCCATCAAAGACCCAGAATTGCCAAAGCAATCCTGAGGAAAAAGAACACAGGGGTCATAACCCTCCCAGGCTTTAGACAATACTACAAAGCTACAGTAATCAAAACAGCATGGTATTGCAAAAAAACAGACATACCGATCAATGGAACAGAATAGAGAGCCCAGAAGTAAACCCACACACCTATGTATAATTAATCTTTGACAAAGGAAGCAAGAATATACAATGGGAAAAAGTCTCTTCAGCAAGTGGTGTTGGGAAAGTTGGACAGCTGCATGTAAATCAATGAAGTTAAAACACACCCTCACACCATACACAAAAATAAATGCAAAATGGCTTAAAGACTTAAATATGAGACATGGCACCATAAAACCCTAGAAGAGAACATAAGCAAAACATTCTCTGACATAAATTGTACCAATGTTTTCTTAGGTCAGTCTCCCAAGGCAACAGAAATAAAAGCAAAAATAAATAAATGGGACCTAATTAAACTCATAAGCTTTTGCACAGGAAATGAAACCATAAACAAAACAAAAAGACAACCTACAAACTGGGAGAAAATATTTGCAAACGATGCGACCAACAGGGGCTTAATTTCCAAAATATACAAACAGCTCCTACAATTCAATACCAAGAAAACAAACAACCCAATCAGAAAGATGGGCAGAATACCTAAATAGACATTTCTCCAAGAAGACATACAGATGGCCAATAGGCACATGAAAAGATGCTCATCATCACTAATTATGAGAGAAATGCAAATCAGAACTGCAATGAGGTACCACCTCACACCAGTCAGAATGACCATCATTAAAAAGTCTACAAATAGTAAATGCTAGAGATGGTGTAGAGAAAAGGGAACCCTCTTACACTGTTGGTGGGAACATAAATTGGTGCAGCCACTATGGAGAACAGTATGGAGGTTCCTGGAAAAACTAAAAACAGAGTTGCCATAGGATCCAGCAATCCCACTCCCATGCATATACCCAGAAAAAACTATAATTCAAAAAGATACATGCACCCCAATGTTCATTGCAGTGCTGTTTACAACAGCCAAGACATGGAAGCAACCTAAATGTCCATCAATGGAAAAATGGATAAAGAAGATGTAGTGTGTGTGTGTGTG
>NC_041219.1:13847348-13859129 GCF_002837175.3 Physeter macrocephalus | reverse complement strand
ACACACACACACACACACACAATGGAATATTATTCAGCCATTAAAAAGAATGAAATAATGCCACTTACAGCAGTATGTATGCAACTAGAGATTATCATACTAAACGAAGTAAATCAGAAAGATAAAGACAAATACCATTTGATGCCACTTATATGTGGAATCTAAAATATGACACAAATGAACCTATCTACAAAACAAAAAGAGACTCTTAGACATAGAGAACAGACTTGTGGTTGCCAAAGGGAAGGAGGGGTGCGGGAGGGAAGGATTGGGAGTTTGGGATTAGCAGATGCAAACTATTATATATAGGATGCATAAGCAACAAAGTCACAGGGAACTATACTCAATATCCTGTGATAAACCATAATGGAAAAGAATATGAAAAAGAATATATATGTATAACTTAGTCACTTTGCTGTACAGCAGAAATTAAATACAATATTGTAAATCAACTATACTTCAATAAAATTAAAAAATAAAATAAAACCCAAAAAACAAAAGAACAGAGAAAGTAATTATTTCACAATAAATTATTGACTTTTAACCTATTTAATCCATTTAATTCAAATACATTTATATATTTATTCAGGAACTACTAAGTATAAGAAAATGAAAAGAGAGTGATAAACAAGTCAAACATGGCTCTTCTGTGGATTTGCATCCTGGTGCTTAAACTTGAATTTGGATTTCTCTTTCCTGGAAAGAGTTCAAGTATAGTCCTAACTTCTGCTTCCTATTATCTAATTAATTTCTAATACTGCCAAAAACAAAATAGCTTATTGAAATCATGTCTATAAAAACTTTTTCAAGTTTTCTTCAAACCCCCCCTAAATAAAGATTTCCTCAAAATACACCCTTGGGGGCTCTCAATTTTATTTAGTCTCTCCTTTCTCAATCACCATGATTCAAATGCCTCCACAGTATTCATCTCTTGCCCTTATTTCATGCGAAATTCAGGCTTGCCTGTCCAACTATTTATTATTAAACATCTAAAATATATCTCTGCCACCTTAAACACAAAGTTGAAACTAAACTTTTCATCTTTCTTCAAAATATTCCTGTTGCCTTCCTTATATAGGTATGTTCTTTACACCATCAAATTCCCAAACCCCAGGTTCAAAACTAGGAACCCTCCTTGATTTCTTCCTTGACACTAATAGCGGATCAGTTTTCAAATCCTGTCAGTTCTACCTTTGAAATACTTAATAGTCATAGCCTTTCCCCATTGCCAATGTCACTGCCTTAGCCAATTTCCAATTACACAGTCTCTTGCAACCCCTTTAACTCATTTTTCCAGTCACCTGTTTTTCCTCATTCACTTCATCTTGTCCATTGATATAAGATGTCCAACAATTTAAAATGAAAACACTTAGTAAGCATCTGGTTTTGCAGGACTATACTTAGTTAGATACTGAAGAATTAAAGGCAAATGAATCACAAACCCAACCTTTTCAGAAATCTGACCTTGTTCATTCCCTTTCCCCCAAATATTAACTTACTGACTTCTCCCTAAGTAGTCCCAATTCTTTCTTATAATATTCACTCCCTTTCATGCAGCTATGGAGCCTTTTTTTCCCCTCAAACGATCTTTATTTTCAAATCTAACATTTGAAAGTACTAGGTAGATAGAGCAAATCGAATCTACAAGAAAGATAAACAGGCTTTCAGAGACACCATGGCCAGATCTCCTCCCCCCTTCTACCAAACTCTCTCACTTCCACCTCCCCTGATCAGAACCAACTGGGCCCATTCTCAACTCAGCTGACCCCAGCTCAGCCTCACTGCCATTCTTGACAACACTTTTATGCTTCAGACCAAAAGTCTGGTTTGCTTTTGTCCACGTGCCTGAGGGAGACAACACTTAAGACTGGGAACATATTCACTACCTCTTAAAGCCCAAATGAGAAAAATTTTAATCTTAGATAAGGTCAGGCTCTTCCCCCAAGAAGAAACAAGGACCCAGGCACTGCCCTGCAGAATCCTCCTCCAGTCAGACTGATGTGCCAGCTTGTAGCTATTAATACTCCCTGCTTTCCTATTTTGCGTCTTGACATTGCTACTCCCTGCAGAGAAGATTCATTTCTTATCTGCAAGTCCAAATCCTCAAATTCAGCTCAAGGTCTACCCGCCCACCAAATCTTCTCTGATTACTCAATTGATACTTTTTCCTTTGGCAGTACCACACTTTTGCTGGCACCTTTTATATGGCACTTACAATTTTACACTGTATTTTAGTTATTTAAATACAAATCTCATTTCCCTAATCCACTATCAGCCACTTAATGGCAGGATTCACATCTCATTTTATGGATAATAACTCCTTGCATGTACTAAATATGTTTTTAAAGTAAATGAACAGTTTCCATTACAAAATAAATTATATTTAAATAGCTTATTGAAAGAGAAAATAATTAATCTTCTTCCTCTCTAACATTGGTTTATCTTGCATTTTACTTCCTTCCCAACTAGGAATTGTGCTTAGTGACTGAAATTTTCCTATCACTTCCTAAACTACCCAATTAACCCCATTAAAATGATCAAAACCAAGACTTTCTTAATTCAAATTTTTGATATATGGACTTTTGATCAATATAAGGAATGAAGTTAGCCATTTATTAAATTAGAGTATAACAAGCATCTTCAAATGAAGGCTTTGATAGTCAGCACTTTTGTTCACTTCTCAGATCTCTCTCATCTACAATGAAAATTTTTTAATAAAGAGACATCATAAAAGAAACTCTCCATCCTCATTTTTTAGGTCAGATATAAAAGAGATTTTCCTTCACTTTGCCTAATGGATAGCTAGTGAAGAAAAGAACAGTTTTCTGCTATCTCATTCCTTTAAAAGGCTGGGCTCCCTAAGCAGCTTTGCTAAACTAGAAGACTTGCTGTCATGAAGCAGCCTGAGTTTAAATTCTGATCCACCTTACTGGTTCTAATTTGTGATACAAATATATTTCCAGCAGAAAGCTTCAGGCTTGTCCCTCTTTCTGAGCACCTCTAATAAAGAAGAGCTGTGAGAGAATTATTTTTGTGCCTGCTTCTCAGTATAACTGCTGCATATATCGTGTTGTGTACAAGAGACTCCAGGAATCTACACTGTTTTCTGAACACGTGACTTTATGCTCCTGGACCTCTAGGATGGAAAGTCACAATACGAAAGAGGAGATTTCTTATATGAGTGATGTTTCTCAGGCATCTGAAGATTTGAGGTCACCAAGCAGGCCTTGGTCAATTGTTTGGAAAGAAACAATATCTTTATTAACAAAAGGGAAATGAGGCAGAAAGATAAAGAGTTTTCCTTGCAATTGAATGAAATGTCACAGCAAATAGCTTGGGAGATAAACAAAGCTGGAATTGAGACCTGCGTTTGTTGGACGTCAAGTAAATTACATAATCTCTAGAAACTTCCATTTCTTCAACTGCAAAATGGATATAATCACGTCACCTAAATAGTGTTATGACAATTAAATGTGCTATTTCATATAAAGTGCCTAGCACTTTTCTTGATACATTTCTCTAAACTATTAGCATTATGAATATTTATAATTTAGAATGGAAGCTTCTCGCAGCAGACATTGACTACCTAAACAACCACTCCGCTTTATGTTGTCCTAATAGATCTTAAATTTGTATACGTTTCTACCCTCTCCCACAATACTCATATGGCTGAGTGAATCTGACATCACCCCTCAGCTCTAGCAGCGGGTCTGATTTGTGTAAGAGTAATTCCCATCAAGCAGTCCAATGCTGGCCAATGATACTAATCTCTCTTTAGAGGTTATTTGGAAGCTCTGGAGACTGATCTTTCTTGCTCATAAAAGAGGTGCAGAAAGCCCCTCTTCCTACACCTCTGATGTGAACATGGAAGCATGTAACTTGTGTGCTACTGGCAGCCACCATAACACCATGAGGAGTCATTTAGAGAACCAACCTCAGGATAAAGCCAAGATTAAAGCATATAGATGGAAAGCACATTGTCCTTGATGATATCACTAGATCACTGGATCAATAAGCCTCTCCCTACCACTATTCCTTTAGTAATGTGAGTCAATACATTTCTTCATTGTTTAAACAATTTTGATTTTGTTTTTTTATTCATTGCCACAGAAGAGTTCTAACTCATACACTCAGGGTAGAGAATGAAGAATCTCATTTTTAAGGAAATATTAAAAAGTGAATTCAATAATCCTTTTAAACAATTTGATCTTTTAAATCCATTTCCAATGTGCGGCCAGAGAATAAGGGAAAGATACCCTTAGTTTCTCTTGGAAATTATACTGTAAAAGGAGGAAGGGACAAGTCAATTGCATGCCTCTTTGTGAACAAATATCCCTAACAATTTCTCTGCATCCCATAACTATTTACTGCTTATACAGATTTCTTAAAAGTCATTTGCTTGAGCAGTCTTAACACGTGAGGCACATAACTTTCTTAAGTTTTCTACATGACTTTTCCCACAAAAATAAATAAATGAATGGCATTTCTATCGATACATGACCTTTTCCTTATTCCCACAAAAACAAGCAAACAAATGAATGCTATTTCATCACTCTTCCAGTATAACATCATTTCTCCCATAGTTTTAGTTATTAATTATGCTGATCATTTTCAAATGTTATTCCTACCCAGACTTCTTTTGAATTGCAACACTATACATTTATCTGCCTCCTGGAAATTTTTACTTGCAATTTGGCAACTTAAATCTAGTACCCAAAAGTTGATATCATTTTTTCCTCCAAAACTTAATCTCTCTTCTGTTATCCCCGTCTTAGTGAATGCTATTGTTATTCATCCAGGCTCCCAAGTTATTTTATATTCTTCCCAGACTCTTCCTTGTCACCAACCTCCAAGAATGACCAAGTACTGTCAATTATATCTGCTTATCATCTCTCATGGTTGTTTTCTTTCCTGCATTTCCACTGCTTCTACTTAAGTCAGGCTTTCATCATTCTGGGGCTTATCTATCAAATTATGCTTCCAATTTGTCAAATTGCCTCTAGTGTCTTTTCTCTTGCACTTATCACCCACAGTGTTGCCAACTTTTCATTCATCAAACTAGCTGTCATGCCATTTTCTGCAGCCCATTCCCTGTTGAAAATATCTAAATAAAACAGGTTTTTAAAATGATCTACACCTGGCTAACTTTACAACTTCAACTCTTACAGGCCTACACCACCTACCTTTCACAGCATTCTTTCTTAGGCCACAACTCTCTCTGATCGGGATCCTAAATTGCCTTCTATACCATTTAATTGCTTACCTGCTCTGACTAGATCATGAGATCTTCCATGCATCATGAATATGTATCATCTAGCTGAGTGATGGCACAGAAGAGGTGGTCTGTACTTGTTCATTAAATTAATAATGAATGGACAACTTCCAAGATTGTTAGAAATGACAGCAAAACCCATAGTAATCAACCAAAAATGAGAAAAATTTGAGTAGTGTTCATACATTAATAAATGAAAATTGATAAACTAACCTAAAAATTCTCACTCTAAAGGCATTCTGAAAGGGAATTTGCCCTTCCTGAGCACCAAAATCTTGACCACAACTCAGAAGTCTGATTTTAAGAATATATATTGGTTCTTTTTCTTGATACTTTATGTACAAAGGAATCAAAGAAACCAAAAGGATTAGATGTGAACATCTAGACTATTGAGTAGTTTGTTTACTTCCAGATCACTCCTTTTTCCTTTTGTAGGGGACTTTAAAAATTCTTTTTAAACTATAGACTCTAAAGACCAACTAAATGTGTAAATGTAAATGAGAAGTAATTTTTACAGAATGTACTTCTGAGATCCTAAATATCCAAATGGTATTGATCTGGCAAAACACGTAACTAGGTTATTTTGCTTCAAACATCTATGGAATTGCCGTTTTAAAAGTATTTTCACTGATGAGATCCCAACCCCTCAAAAGACCAGCATTATTACTTATTCCAGAAATCCATTTATTTAATCAGAAACCATTTTCTTTACATTCATTGAACAGATATCCTGTATTAATATACTCTGTGTCTCACTGGGGATAAAACAGTAATCAAAAGGGATAGAAATTCTTGGCTTCTAGATGTTTATCTTCTAATGATGCATAATATCTACCTCATCTCTTCTGCTCCCTGAGTCCACATTAAACACACACACACACACACACACACACACACACACACACACACACACACGCATGTGTGCAGATATACTGGGTGGGGTGTGGAGAGAGGTCTGGGTGATATTGATATTGACACCTTGAAGTTAAGAAAATCAGTAAATTTATATTGATTGATAAAAGTTTATTAGTTTTTTTCTTTTTTCTTTTTACTAATCTAGCCATGAAATTTGAATTACTACTGTTGTTCAACTTTAGTAATAGGTTTCCTTATGCATAATAGTATTCACTGTGACTAAGAGAGGTAAGAGAATAGTCATTTTTTAGTCAATTGCTATAATTCTTTATATAAAATATATTTAAAATCTAATAGGTTAATACTTGTAACTTTTACTTTTACTTATATTATAAGTTAAAATATTTTGCTACCCTAGAATAAGAACTTGCAGTTCTGGTGACCCTGTGGTGGGTGATGTTATGTGGATAATACTGTCAAAGTCTTTCCTTACACATAATAATGAGAAAGTGTACAAAACACTTGGCTATTCTGTGGTAGTTATTAATTGCCTGTGTAATACAGTAGTTGGTCCTTTAACCGAAGCTGATTGAGTTAATAATTGAATGTTTGAAATACTGATTCACTGCTGGCTTTCTCTATGTGTTTCAATTTACCATGGTAACCATGAATTGGTTTTGTCATTGTGTTGTATATTGCTTTAAATTAAACTGATGGGATTAATAACTGAATGGAAATTATAAAAGCTGAACAGCTGATGTTTCATTTTTTTGGTTATTTTCTATCTATTATGCTTACATACAGACTCTATAACTTCCCATCTGCCTATTACCATCAACAAAGCAATGGGTTATGCCTGTTAAACCTCACTTATCTTAATCAATGTACTAATGTGGACATCATTTTTACATTTTCATTATTCTTAATTCTAAAAGAATATTTGAGAAGCTATAATATTGAATGTGTATATTTATATAATGATATTAAAAATTGGAGTACCTTACTATACTTTCACCATAATTCTTGTTACTTTATCTCTTCTTTGAAGGGGTAACACATTTATTTTGAAATATCACATAAATACATATATTTGTTTTTCATAAAATAGTGGAATCACCTTGTTTCATGGGCTAGAAGGTAGAGGATTAATTGATTTTTTAATTATTTGCCCCAGTGTATCAGTAACAGAGCAGAGAACAAAGGGAAAATTTTCTATGTGATTTACTACCAGTTTACCTTTTGTAGAATTTTTTCTGTCAGGCACTGCCAGAATAATCTTCTGGAGGTCAAAATTTTTATCATTTTTGCATCTTATTCTAAAACCTTTAATGACTTTCATTACCTATATAATTTCTCCCAGTCTTTGACCTGAAATTCAGAGCCCTACATATTCTGACCAATCCCCTCAATTTTATTTTTTTAAGTATGCTGAACTCAAGTTCTACCTATAGCAAAAATACAAGAAGATGTTTATTCTAAAAATAATCCTGTTATCAATATGGAGAATGAATTGGGGGAGAAACTTGAGGCAAGCAAGCTGGCTAGGTTCTACTATTAGTTCATGTGAGAGATAATAAATGGGGTTTACAGAGAGACAAGCAAACCCCTTTGGGACATGCCTCTTATAACAGCAGTCTTTAACTGTAGGGCTTAATATAGTAAACATTTAGGGGTATTAGATGTAATATAACTAATTTATTTAAGGAAGTCATAATCCTGTGGTCACTTTATAGATACAGCCTCTCTGCTCTATGCAAAAAGACTATCCCTGTGAACACAAGTTATCTGGCAAATGTATGTTAAAGGTAACAAAAGTATCCAGCAAGAACAGCATTTATACACCTTACTATAAAACCAAGAAACATTTTTAAAACCTCACTATAATTTAATTGGTCAAAGTGTATTAGAATTAAGTTTGTTTTTTGTTTGTGTGTGTGTGTGTGTGTGTGTGTGTGTGTGTGTGTGTTTCTTTTTCTTTCTTTCTTCTTTTTGTTTTTTTTTTTTGGATTGTTTTTGTTCCAAGTGCAAAATTTCAGGTGGGCAATTAAAGAATTATACTTAAGAAATCATGGTGAAGACTCCATAAATAACTCAATTCATTTCAATTAATTTCAACAGGTTATCCTTGAGGGCCTACTGCATTCAGTGCATAATTGATGGAACTGTTTTGACTTGAAAAATGAGATACTGAGTGGGGGGGGTGGAAGTGTTATAAGAGCTGACTTTTACTTTTTGAAAGAAGATGTATTCTTTAATGTACTAGATCCTAAATGCAGAAGCAATGAATGAAAGTTGTCCAAAGGCAACTGTCAGCTTAATATTAGAAAGAACTTAACAAGTTAGAAATATCTAAAAGTGAAATAGGTGATTGTGTGCCAATCTGTTTCATCAGAGAAAGAAAGGTCTCTTTTTCACACTTTGGTAATCTGCATTCATATGTTGAGTGGAAGTTTGGCATAAATTATTTCTAGGCTCATTCTATGCATGGTAACATAAGGCAGATAAGAGAACACAAAACTGGGGGTTTGATACCGGGTGCTGGTTGTGATATTTACTAGCTGATTGAAATAAGTCAGGCACTTCAATTGTAAGCCTTAAATTCCTTCATCTCAGCAAGAAGAACTACAATCCCGCAGCCTGTGAAAAAAAACCACTATCACAGAAAGATAGACAAGATGAAAAGGCAGAGGGCTATGTACCAGATGAAGGAACAAGATAAAACTCCAGAAACACAACTAAATGAAGTGGAGATAGGCAACATTCCAGAAAAAGAATTCTGAATAATGATAGTGAAGATGATCCAGGACCTCGGAAAAAGAATGGAGGCAAAGATCGAGAAAATGCAAGAAATGTTTAACAAAGACCTAGAAGAATTAAAAAACCAACAAACAGAGATGAACAATACAATAACTAAAATGAAAACTACACTAGAAGGAATCAATACCAGAATAACTGAGGCGGAAGAATGGATAAGTGACCTGGAAGACAGAATGGTGGAATTCACTGCTGTGGAACAGAATAAAGAAAAAAGAATGAAAAGAAATGAAGACAGCCTAGGAGATTTCTGGGACAACATTAAACAGAACAACATTCCCATTCTAGGGGTCTGAGAAGGAGAAGAGAGAGAGAAAGGACCTGAGAAAATATTTGAAGGGATTATAGTCAAAAACTGCCCTAACATGGAAAAGCAAATAGCCACCCAAGTCCACAAGCGCAGTCCCATACAGGATAAATCCAAGAGGTAACATGCTGAGACACATAGTAATCAAGTTGGCAAAAATTAAAGACAGAGAAAAAATTTGAAATTGGCAAGGGAAAAACTTTAAATAATATACAAGGGAACTCCCATAAGGTTAACAGCTGATTTCTCAGCAGAAACTCTACAAGCCAGAAGGGAGTGGCATGACATATTTAAAGTGATGAAAAGGAAGAACCTACAACCAAGATTACTCTACCCAGCAAGGATCTCATTCAGATTCAACAGAGAAATCAACAGCTTTACAGAGAAGGACTTTAAAATAAAGAATGTTACAAGACACAAGGAAGGACACTACATAATGATCAAGGGATCAATCCAAGAAGAAGATATAACAATTATAAATATATATGCACCCAACATAGAGGGACCTCAATAAATAAGGCAACTGCTAACAACTATGAAAGAGGAAGTCGACAGTAACACAATAGTGGGGGACTTTAACACCTCACTTACACCAATGGACAGATCATCCAATCAGAAAATTAATAAGGAAACACAAGCTTTAAATGACACAATACACCAGATAGGTTTAATTGATATTTATAGGACATTCCATCCTAAAACAGCAGATTACACTTTTTTCTCAAGTGCGCATGGAACATTCTCCAAGATAGATCACATCTTGGGTCACAAATCAAGTATCAGTAAATTTAAGAAAACTGAAAAAATATCAAGCATCTTTTCTGACCACAACGCTATGAGATTAGAAATCAATTACAGGGAAAAAATGTAAAAAACACAAACACATGGAGGCTAAACAATACGTTACTAAATAACCAAGAGATCACTGAAGAAAACAAAGAGGAAATCAAAAAATACCTACAGACAAATGACAATGAAAACACGACCATGCAAAACCTATGGGATGCAGCAAAAGCAGTTCTATGAGGAAAGTATATAGCAATACAAGCCTACCTCAAGAAACAAGAAAATTCTCAAATAAACAATCTAACTTTACACCTAAAGGAACTAGAGAAGGAAGAACAAACAAAACCCAAATTTAGCAGAAGGAAAGAAATCATAAAGATCAGAGCAGAAATAAATGTAATAGAAACAAAGAAAACAATAGCAAAGATCAATAAAACTAAAAGCTGGTTCTTTGAGAAGATAAACAAAATTGAGAAACCATTAGCCAGACTCAACAAGAAAAAGAGGCAGAGGACTCAAATCAATAAAATTAGAAATGAAAAAGGAGAAGTTACAACAGACACCACAGAAATACACAGCATCCTAAGAGACTACTACAAGTAACTCTATACCAATAAAACGGACAACCTGGAAGCAATGGACAAATTCTTAGAAAGGTATAACCTTCCAAGACTGAACCAGGAAGAAATAGAAAATATGAACAGACAAATCACAAGTAATGAAACTGAAACTGTGATTATAAATCTTCCAACAAACAAAAGTCAAGGACCAGATGGTTTCACAGGCGAATTCTATCAAACAGTTAGAGAAGAGCTAACACCCATCCTTCTCAAACTCTTCCAAAAAATTGCAGAGGAAGGAACACTCCCACTCATTCTATGAGGCCACCATCACCCTGATACCAAAACCAGACAAAAACACTACAGAAAAAGAAAATTACAGACCAGTATCACTGATTAATATAGATGCAAAAATCCTCAAAAACTTACTACCAAACAGAATCCAACAACACATTAAAAGGATCATACACCATGATCAAGTGGGATTTATCCCAGGGATTCAAGGATTCTTCAATATACACAAATCAATCAATATGATACACTACATTAACAAATTAAAGAAGAAAAACCATATGATCATCTCAATAGATGCAGAAAAACCTTTTGACAAAATTCAACACTGATTTATGATAAAAATTCTCCAGAAAGTGGGCATACAGGGAACGTACCTCAACATTATAAAGGCCATATACAACAAACCCACAGCAAACATCATTCTCAATGGTGAAAAACTGAAAGCATTTCCTCTAAGATCAGGCACAACACATGGATGTCCACTCTCACCACTATTATTCAACATAGTTTTGGAAGTCCTAGCCATGGCAATCAGAGAAGAAAAAGAAATAAAAGGAATACAAATTGGAAAAGAAGAAGTAAAACTGTCACTGTTTGCAGATGACATGACACTATACATAGAGAATCCTAAAGATGCCACCAGAAAACGACTAGAGCTAATCAATGAATTTGGTAAAGTAGCACGATACAAAATTAATGCACAATAATCTCTGGCATGCCTATACACTAATGACGAAAAATCAGAAAGAGAAATTAAGGAAACAATCCCATTTACCACTGCAACAAAAAGAATAAAATACCTAGGAATAAACCTACCTAGGGAGACAAAAGACCTGTATGCAGAAAACTATAAGACACTGATGAAAGAAATGAAAGATGATACAAACAGATGG
>NC_041219.1:13823544-13846476 GCF_002837175.3 Physeter macrocephalus | reverse complement strand
CTATGACAAAGGAGGCAAGGATATACAATGGTGAAAAGACAGTCTCTTCAATAAGTGGTGCTGGAAAACTGGACAGCTACATGTAAAAGAATGAAATTAGAACACTCCCTAACACCCTACACAAAAATAAATTCAAAATGGATTAGAGACCTAAATATAAGACCGGACACTATAAAGCTCTTAGAGGAAAACATAGGAAGAACACTCTGACATAAATCACAGCAAGATCTTTTTGATCCACCTCCTAGAGTAATGTAAATAAAAACAAAAATAAACAAATGGGACCTAATGAAACTTAAAAGCTTTTGCAAAGCAAAGGAAACTACAAACAAGCCAAAATGTCAACCCTCAGAATGGGAGAAAATATTTGCAAATGAATCAATGGACAAAGGATTAATCTCCAAGATATGTAAACAGCTCATGGAGCTCAATGATAAAAAAACAAACAACCCAATCCAAAAATGGGCAGAAGACCTAAACATACATTTCTCCAAAGAAGACATACAGATCGCCAAGAAGCACATGAAAAGCTGCTCAATATCACTAATTATTAGAGAAACGCAAATCAAAACTACAATGAGGTATCACCTCATACCAGTTAGAATGGGCATCATGAGAAAATCTACAAACAACAAATGCTGGAGAGGGTGTGGAGAAAAGGGAACCCTCTTGCACTGTTGGTGGGAATGTAAATTGATACAGCCACTATGGAGAACAGTAGGGAGGTTCCTTAAACAACTAAAAATAGTGGAGAACAGTATGGAGGTTCCTTAAAAAACTATAAATAGAATTACCATATGACCCAGCAATCCCACTACTGGGCATATACCCAGAGAAAACCATAATTCAAAAAGGCACATGCACCCTAATGTTCATTGCAGCACTATTTACAATAGCCAGGTCATGGAGGCAACCTAAATGCCCATCGACAGATGGATGGATAAAGACGATGTGGTACATATATACAATGGAATATTACTCAGCCATATAAAGGAACAAAACTGGGTCATTTGTAGAGACGTGGATGAATCTAGAGACTGTCATACAGAGTTAAGTAAGTCAGAAAGCGAAAAACAATTATCGTATATTGACTCATATATGTGGAACCTAGAAAAATGGTACAGATGAACTGGTTTGTAGGGCAGAAATTGAGACACAGATGTAGAGAACAAACTTATGGACACCAAGGCGGGGAATGCGGTGGGTAGTGGTGGTGGTGGGATGTATTGGGAGATTGGGATTGACATATATACACTAATATGTATTAAATGGATAACTCATAAGAACGTGCTGTATAAAAAATTTTTTTTAAATTCCTTCATCTCTCTATTAAAGAAGTTATTTCCCTAAAAATAAATAATTGGTATTATATTCATACCTGAGAGAAAGAAAAGAATTCAGTTGTCAAGAAAAAAAAAGAGCAATAAAAAAGGGTACTAATTTGCATATATATTCCTGATGAATTTTTAGTAGAATACTTTTAATTATAACTGAACTAGTCACAGATGACTAGCATTCTGTATACGTGACAAGCAATGGTATTATTACAAAATTATTTTAAGCAATTCATAATCGGGTTATCTAAAGAGATTCATTTGTGTACATCCACATTTTTTAATTCCAGAAGGGCTTCTCATTTTAATAAAATATGGAAGAAATTTATTTGATTATATACATACATCCATGTATATGTTAACTGGATTTATGCCTCAGGGTTCTCATCAAAGATCAATTAAAAACATTAACCACCTGATCTAAGCTGTCATCTAAGGAACATGAAATTAGCCTTTTCTCAAGTTCTTCATTTAATATTTTTTACAACTACCTTTATTTCTATGGATTTATTCATTTAGCCTTCGTGCTTTCTGCTCCTTTGGTTCAGCGGAAAGATGATTTCTTTTAAGAATATCAGTGATTTCTCTAATCCCAGGCCATTCTCTTGGACTTGAGGGTGTTCATTCCAGAAATAAACAGTATTTGTTACAGTTCATTTCCCTGTTGCTTCTTTGGGGAAATGAATAGAACACTTCAATGCCAGAGAAGAAAAAGCTGTATGGGGAAAGAAAAAGAAAGAAAAAGAAAAAAGAAAAAAAAGATACATTTTCAAATGTCAGAGGCCTACATGGCATCTGACCTAGGAAGAAGCTCCAAAGGGGAATAGATCTCCCTGCCTGCCTCCATCACTGAGCACTGACCTGCGGCCCTGGCTGCTGTGTAGGTAAGGAGTGCTTTTGTGAACCTTGAGTGGAATATTTTGCACTGAAAACACACTGAATTTAACTCAACCTTAATCATCTAGAGCTACCAAGAGAATACGTTTAGAGTCAGACTGAGGAGAACAGACAGCTCCCAGATAAGAGTGATATTTGAGGCAATTATTTGTTAACTACTCTAACCAACTCTTCTGCTGTAATATGAAATCTTTGATATAGGCAAAACAAATTTCCTAATGTTTGATAACCAAGATTTACGGCTCTGTATTATTAAAAGATAATGTGACTACTTTATATTTGTATATTGTTCATCAATACATTATCTTGACTTTACATACATTATCTTGATTTGTGCCTGTTGAAATGTTTTTAGTTACACAATAGGGTCTCAATAGCCTAATTTTTTTTGATATCAAGAAACTGAGCTACATAGTTATTAAGTAAATTAGTGAAAGTCAAGAATTTTACTGAATGGCCAAACACGGACAGTAACAGTAATATTAATAGCAACCAATATATACTTTTTTCTTTCCTTTTTTTTTTTTTTTTTTTTTTGGCGGTACGCTGGTTCTCACTGCTGTGGCCTCTCCCGTAGTGGAGCACAGGCTCCGGACGCGCAGGCCCAGCGGCCATGGCTCACGGGCCCAGCCGCTCCGCGGCATGTGGGATCTTTCCGGACCGGGGCACGAACCCGTGTCTCCTGCATCGGCAGGCGGACTCTCAACCACTGCGCCACCAGGGAAGCCCTATAATTTTTATTTACCATACGTGAAGCACTGGCTGTAAATCCTCATTCCCAGTCTTGATCAAGATGTGGCAATGAGATTTTGGACCACATATTACAACATACACAATCATTAAAGGTAGTAGGATAAGCTAGTTTTGAATTTGATAAATCTTCTAATAGTTCATTGCCAGAGTTCTTCTACATGCAATGCCCACCTAGGAATTAAGTCTTTAAAATGATAAACAATTTTCTGGAGAGCATGTAGTATAATATTTTATACCTCTTTTTTCTTATAAAAGAAGGACCATAAAACCAATCCTTTTATAAAAGTATTGCCCTTTATTTCCTCACCTTCAGAGTTATTGCAGTTTATGTTATTTGATGTTCAGTACACTGCAAGGTACGCTGAAAAGAATGAATCTTAATGGCCTCCCCAACTTTGATTTTCTCCTTTTTCTGCCAGGAGTAGCCCAGTTAACTTCTAGGGACTTCCCTTCTTTGCTTCTGTGCCCTGATTTTATTGGGATTGACAGAATAATTGGTGAGTATTTGATGAGAATTATAAAGATTGTTCAGGGTGTCTGAAAAAGTTTCTCTCTTCTCTGGTTTTATGATGTACTATTCTGAGGCCAGGAGCAGCTCCAGCCTGAGGAATGCCAGCAGGGGATGAAGCAGAGGTGAGAGTCTTGATGGAAACATACCCTCTCCACTTTAGTCATTTTTGGAGGTAAATTAAGCCTTTATTTTTTAAAAGCAAAGTGACTTGAATTTTCTCTTGGTTGCAAATAATATCAAAGTGATATAGTGAAGAATCCATTTTAGAGAGTATTAGTGGATTCCTCTGGCAGCTATAACTTTTATTAATTGTGATATTAATTTGCCTCTATAATATAATATGATGTGAGAATTATGTCGGCACCTCATCATAAATTTTTAATTTGCCTGTTCCATGCTGTAAGTTCCAAGAAGTTAAAGAACATCTCTGTCCTCTGGCAGCTATAACTTTTATTAATTGATATTAATTTGCCTCTATAATATAATATGATGTGAGAATTATGTCGGCACCTCATCACAAATTTTTAATTTGCCTGTTCTATGCTGTAAGTTCCAAGAAGTTAAAGAACATCTCTGTTGGGTTTACTGCCAATGACCCTACACCTACTACAGTTTGTGGCACAGAGTAGGTGTTCACTATATCTTCATAAAAAGAAAGGAAGAAAAAAGAGAAGAAGGAAGGAAAAAAATAGGTCTTCCATTGTTCCTAATTCAGAGACAGGGAATAACTACAGGAAGCTAGATTATTGTGAATACTTTAAAAATAGAATAAAAATTGTACAACAGCCCCAAGAATACCCATCATGATTTTCTTAAATGCTACCTTTGAATACATTCTGTTTGAATAAAAACAGAAAGTTCAAAGAACTTTAGTACAAAATAAAAGTCACTTAAATAATTCTAGATAGTCAACCTGGATGCTTAAGATATGCACAAGTTTGCCCTTTTCATTTTTCTAATGTGAAATATAATACATAATGAGTTATAAGAGCTGCATTCAACATTAAAAACTGTACCTGACTTAGGATGACATGATTAACAGCTACTTCAGATTTCAAAACTATCAGAGCAAGCAGGACTATATTCTTAAAATTCAGTTTCAAAGCTTCAAAGTACACTATTTTAATTTACCCTCTTTCTTTCACAACAAAAGGACATTCATCTTTGTCAACACTTCTCTACTAATGATCCTGGAAATGATATTCATATAAATAACATAGGACATATATTGCTTTAACTTGATATATAACAACTCCCTGCAAAGAAGTGCTTCTAATACCTAATGGCCTGATTATGAGCTTTATTAACATATATTTCAAATCTTATTTTCTCAGTAAGATGAGAAACCCTTAGAAATGTTTGGACATTTGCTAAGATTCAACTTTTGAGCCATTCTTATCAAAACAGTTACCTCCCCTAAGTATGCCAACTTTTAGACAAGGTATTAGCTTTGCGTAAATGATGAAACCAAAATACTGGATTAGTGAATACCTGCCTAAATGTACATAAATATTTTTTCAAGGCTCTCCTCACAATCATTTTGCTGCCTTAACAGGCTGTCCATTTTTTACCTTTCATTTGTTTACAGATTATTCTGTTGGGTTAAATACCCATTTTAATATAATGAATATAAAATTTGGTATGTATGTCAGAAATCTGTCACCCCAACATTAACTTTGTGTTTAAGATATATTAACTTTTATATAGCCAAGCACCTCTTAAAAGATAAGTGGTTATAAACGATTAATATTGACTAACAATCCTCCTTTGGCCATCAGGTCTTCTCTTAACAACCAAAGCATGTACGTGCGTGAAGAGGTATATTATGTGATTAGATAGCAGACCTGTGTTATTAAAATGTGGCTTTCTGCAGACAAAAGAGAGGTTTCATAAAGTTACCATAAATATCGGGTTAATTTAATACACTAAGCTTCTCTTCTGTACACTACTTGAAACTCGAATGCTATTTACTTTTAAAATATCTGAAGGTTTCCGAAAGTTTTGGAATATATCAGCATGTAAGAACAGCACTGATCATATACTATGTATCAGTGCTATCCAATTGAACTTCTTCCAGTGATGGAAACTTTCTGCATTTTCCAGGACTATAGGCGCTAGTCACATATAGAGAGCAAGGACATAGAATGTGGCTAGTTTGGCTTATTTAATTATTTAATTAAATTTATATTTAAAGAGCCACATGACTAGTGGCAACTGTAGTGGACAGCACGTGCAGTTAGAGTCTCAGTCTTTGGAGCCAAACACTGTTCTCTCTCTCTCTCTCACCTTTGTTCTCTACTAAGTTTTCCTTCCTTTCTCTTTGTTGCTTTTTTGTTCGTCACTCTAAATCTTTTATAGCACAACTTCATATGTGTTTAGTACTGTTAACTGTTGGGTCAGGAGAAACTATAAATCTAGAATAAATCTAAGTCATAGGTTTTATTTTTCCGAGCATTTAAAACAAGTTGGGGGGGGTCAAACATCATATAACTCATTGGCACGTATAATATTATATCCTGATCACATCAAATAATTTTGTACACAATTTCAGAGGAAGAGAAGGTTATTGCAAGCACAGTACCTTGGTATGGCTGAGGCACAAAGTGTTAAAATGGTTCTTTAGGAATAAGTTTAGCAAAGTATTCAGGGTCTAGATAACAGTAAACCTCAAAATGAGGTTATTCATTAGACAATAGAAGAATATTCAAGGGTTTGAAACTAGAGTGTAACATGTTTTATTTTTTAAGATTATTCTGGAAGCACTGATCTGCATTATAATACGAGTGTATTTCAACTGTCCCTACATTGTGTTATAATTATCTTTGTATATATCTGTTTCATCAACTAGAATCCAAAGATTGTTGAGAGAAGAAATTAATCTTATTTACTGTAGTAATTAAAGCACCTACCATGATGTCAAGCTCATAGTAAGTACTCATAAACTATTATAAATTATTTCTTGAATGCAGGCACATCGAAAACTATAAATATCTGTCTATGTAATCCTCCAATAGTTTCAAAAGATGTTCAGCTTAAAATTCTAGTTTTTTTTTCTTTTTTCCTTTTTTATAGTAATAGCTAGAATGCAATTCTCATTTTCTGTATTAAATATTTTATCCTTTACTCAGTATCTGTAGAGTGTATTTTTAAACTCGGGGTTACAAAAAAAGAGAGATCATAGTCTAAGTTTGCTAATCATAGAGGATGGTCTTCCTCGTAACACCATCTATTCCTTCCTGCTCCAAATTACAGAGGCAGGAAAATTTGTTCACTCTTATGCCTAGGTATTAGGTCCTTGAAGATTCCTTCTGACCAAAAAGAGACAACTGAAATACACAAGCTAGACCAAGGGAAGCCAAGAAAGTCAGAAAAATGGAAACAAGCTGTGCCTTCTAAAATCACTATCCTTTTAAGCAAGCAGCAGACAACTGAACATAGCTGAGCAGAGATATTGACATTTCATTTGTAACTTGACTATCTAAAAGACTGCATTCACATGAGCAACATGCTATCTTCAGTAATGGCTACTCATTCTATTAGTTTTTATGGAAATTTCTATTTTAACTAGAATGGTACCATCTTTTCGGTTTCCCCAGCGAATCCAGACCCACACACGAGACTCAGCACCCGAAGGCCAACAGATCTCAGGCCTGTCAACAGCCACACAAGCAAAAGTAGGTACACATAACAACACAAGAGAAACACCGTAACTAGCCTAGAACATCAGGAAAATTGATCCTCAAAGAATTCAATTCAGAGATGCCACACGAGTAGATTAAAAAAATAAGTAGCGGTTTCCACGACTAAACATAGACAAATATCTCTCAACAGCAGGTGATGCAATGCACAAAACATGCAAACTGATATTGTTTCCAGAGTAGTTTTCTTATACCTTGATGATAATGCTTTGGAATTTCTTTAAATCACTTTTATAGAATGCATAAAATGTATAAAGAATAATTCATGATACTTGCCCTAAGGGAAATCATAGTCCAAAAATTGAGTCAGATATGCAAACCTTAATCCTTAATGTGATAATTTAGGTAGTATAACAGAGTTACACACAGGACTTACTGAAGGCAGTGGAGGGAGTTGATTACCTAAACGCCTCTAAGCAGGAAGGACAGTAGGGAGGGCTTCAGAGAAAAAGGAGGTGTTCGCTGTTTGATGGATGAAAAATGACTTTCCAAGTGATCAAGGGGAGAGAGTATTTTAGACTATAAAAGCAAACGGCACAAAGGCATAGGGGCATATACACCTTGAGAAGCATCTGGGGAACTCCAGGTAGGTTCATTGGCTAAGTTGTAAGGTATGATTGCAGAGGAAAGAACATGAACTTTGAAGTCAGACAAGCTCAAAGCACGGACCCACCACTCACTAGCTGGGTGACTTGGAACATATTAAATAACTTATCTGAGTCTCATTTGTTAGAAGAAGAGAATAATAATTACTGTGTAATGTTCTGGTGAAGATTAAATGAAATAGGCATCTAAAGTATCTTCACACTGTCTAGGTAAATAAGATGCTCAATATATGATAGCTGTTATCATCATCTTCATCATCGTCATCACCTTCAGATTGGGGAAGTAGGCTCTTGGAAGGCCTGTGTTCTACACTGACTGTAGTGTAGCTGACATTTAAAGACTTAAAACAGAGGAAAACAAACCCATAATTGTTTTAGGAAAATTGCTCCAACAGCATCATGGAAAATGGGAAGAATTGAGCCTGGAATCAGGAAAAACAGTTAGAAGACAGTGGCAATAACCCTGTAAATATGAATACAGAACTAAGACACTAAGTACAGAACTCAGACGCTAAGTGTTGAGATGAGGAGAGGAGGTGTTACCAAGTTTACTTTTCTCCTTTTCTCTTTCCCCTTGCAAAGCTTACGTGGTTTATGAAAGGCTTCCAATACAAAGTCACAATTGAGGTTGCTGTGGTTACGGTGAGTAGGAAGAAAATACTGTGAATCTTTTCTTCCTGGCCCATTCTTAAAACAGTAATTTTATCACAATGTATTTCAGAATATTGTATTATAGCTAATCTGCTGCCAGGAAAGTTTTCTGTCCTGGCTTTCAAAGTAAATATAAGAAATAACAGGAACCCTGTCACTCAGATTTACCCCTTGCACGCGTCCAAGGTATTTAAGATTCAGTACATAATATCTCATAAAGAGCTTTGAGGCATGTAGCAGTGAATAAGAATAAGAAACAGTCAATAAAATATGAATGTGGTTGCTCTAACTATACAATACTTGCTATAACTATACAAATTCTCTCTCCTAACCAATGCTGTTTCCTTATCAAGAAGGGTTAGTTTTCAGAAAGTAGCAATATAACACAGACTTTTAAGGAAGCTCACTCATATCTTCCTCTAAATCCGCTGTAAGTTTTAGTTTGATTCTTCCAACCATTGTTTAAATTCATAGCATTTTTTTGGTTAATATATTTCTACTCAATGGGGCTAAAACCAATCCCTAAGACATTATCACATAACATTGGGCTGGCCTGTTTTTTATTGTCTTTGTTCTCAAAACGCTTATAATCTAATAGCAGGTCAGGCTGTTAATAATTGAGTACAAATATAGTAGACAAGATATATAATATGTATATTTTATATAATAACTGAGTGTAAATACAGTAGGCAAGGGTAGTTACATCCCTGCTACCTATGTACCTTCCAAAGCAATGTACCGGAGTTCCAGAGCTGATTGCTCTGCTTAGGCAGATGCTTAATTATTTTAATAGTTTCCTGTAATGCCAGGAAAAACAGCAACCTCTGTTTTTATAATGCTTTATATTTCACAAAGTACTTTCTTACTCATTCATTTCATGAATAAATATTTATTAATCATTTACTATATGACAGACACTGTTCTGAGAATGTAGCAGTGAACAAAGTAGACCAGGATCCTAAACATGATGGAGCCTACACTCTCATTCTTGTTGGGGAAGCAAATGATGCAGTGTGTAACAAGGTGATGAGTGTAACCGAAATAAATCAAGTTGGGGAAGGAGTTAAGAAGTGCTGAAAATTTGCTGATATGTAGAGGAAAAGCATTCTAGGGAATGGAAACAAGACAGCAGAGGTCTTAGGTAGCAACATGGTAGAGATATTCTCTAAACAGCAAAGAAGCCAGTGTAGCTAGAGGTAAATGAGAATGGGAAAAAGTGACTGCAAAAAAAAAGTCCAAAAATTAATGCCAGACCAGATTATATAGAGTTTGAAGACCATTTTAAGGAATTTTTACTTACAGTGATACAGGAGTCATCAGAGGGATCAGAGCAGATAAAAAACATAATCTGACTTATAGTTTTAAAAAATTTTTATTTTTCTGGATTGAGAAGAAACATTGGAGGACAAGAAGAGGAACAGAGACCACTTAGGATATAGCAGTAATCCAGGAGAGAAAGATGGTGGCTTGGACTAGAGAGATCGCAGAGGAAGTGATATCTTATTTTGGCTATTTTTAAAGTTGGGTCTGAAAGTATTCCCAGCTGACTGGATATGTCAGTGACGACTTCAAGGTGTGGGGCCTGAACTGCTGGATGGATGTAGCCACTAACTGAGATGGAGAAAACTCAGACAAAGAAAATGTAGGAGGGGAAATCAGGAGGTTAATATTGGCTTGGTTAAGTTTAAGATATCTATTAAATACTCAACAGGAGATGTCTAGAAGGCAGTTGGACACACAATTCTGGAGAGTTCTGGAGGGAGTACAGACTAGAAGAAAAAAGCCTGGGAATTGTCAGCATAGAAACTGTGGTCACCAAGAAGTTATGTGGATAGAGAAGATGTCCAAGAACTAAGCTTGGAGTAACTCCAAAATTAAGAAATTGGGGAGATGAGAAGGCACAGCAAAAGATACTAAGAAGTAGCCTCTAATGTAGGAAGAATTTGATGTCATCATAGCTACATAACTAAAAGTACTTCCAAGATGAAAGATCAACTGTGACTAGATGAAGACTGAACACTGACTTTTGGATCTAGCAATGTGGCCATTAGTGCAGATATGACAAGAGCAGTTTATTTGGAGGTCTTGGAAGTCTTGGAGTGAATTTAAGAGAAAATGGAGAGTAACTGAAGGTTCTAACTATAGAAATCTCTTTCAAGGGGTGTTGCTGGAAAAGGGAGCAGAGAAATGAGGAAGTTGTAGAAGTGGAAATGGAGTAGAGAAAGAGCTTAGTTAAGATGGGAAAAGTAACATGTTTATGTGTTTGTTGTTTAATAATCCTAACAACCATGTGAGGTAGATATTATTTGCTTCCACTTTACAGGTGAGCAAAAAAAAAAAAAAAAAAACAAACCTCAGAAATGACACTGAATCAGATTTTGAGACTTACCCAAGAGTCCTGTCATTGAGTTAGTGTTAACAAGGATTTCCTTACTGACTGGTCCTTTGATTCCCAAGCCCCTACTCATTTTGCTATACAGGGAGCCTTTTCCCCTAAGAATAAGCACTGGAAGAGAAGAAGGGAAGGAATTCTTCTCCCTCTGATGAGAGGCCAGGCACTTCTAGCATATAAGGGACACTACTTATCTAATCATAAGTTCTCCACTGACAATTTTATTGACACCTATGTTTATTTTCTATGATTGATTTGTGCACTCCTATTTAAGATTCTCTCCTAATTCAGCACCACGTGCAAAATATTACTTA
The DNA here is from genome assembly GCF_002837175.3 of Physeter macrocephalus. NCBI lineage: Eukaryota > Metazoa > Chordata > Mammalia > Artiodactyla > Physeteridae > Physeter > Physeter macrocephalus. The sequence continues at coordinate 13,835,321 of NC_041219.1, read as the reverse complement.
TATTTATTGTTCATGATAATTACTGTTTATGATCCTGAAATTTTAAACAATTATCTTAATTTACAGAAACAATTGCTTGCTATCGATAAAAACAGAATCGGCAAATCCAAATGGAAACTAGTTTTGCAATATCCGACACTGTAAGATGATACAATGTATCTAAACTCCTGAACATTTTTATGTTTAATGTTCTCTTATTTAATTCTTATATTTTATTTTAATTAGTTATATTCTTTTTAGGAATTAATATGGATATATTACATGCTATTTGGTATATACTGGAAGACAAGTTCATACTCTTTTACAAAATATGGCCCCCCCCGTTGCGGAGCACAGGCTCCGGACACGCAGGCTCAGCGGCCATGGCTCACATGCCCAGCCGCTCCGCCGCATGTGGGATCTTCCCGTACCGGGGCACGAACCCGTGTCCCATGCATCGGCAGGCGGACTCTCAACCACTGCGCCACCAGGGAAGCCCTAGAAACTATTCTTTAAATGCTTTCCTTTGTTGATATTAGCCAGTGCATATTTATTGTGGTGTGATGATATCTACAAGGTCTTAGATAAGTATCTAAAGAAAGAGGAATAGTACTATAGGTAGAATATATTTTCATTCTCACTATAGATATCTCAGGTTTTATTTATTCCTCTAAAAATTATTTAAAAAAATAAAATAAAAATAAAAATTAAATATATTGTTACTGGGCTTGCCTGGTGGTGCAGTGGTTAAGAATCTGCCTGCCAATGCAAGGGACATGGGTTCGAGCCCTGGTCCAGAAAGATCTCACATGCCACAGAGAAACTAAGCCCGTGCGCCACAGCCACTGAGCCTGTGCTCTAGAGCCCGCAAGCCACAACTACTGAAGCCCGCGCACCTAGAGCCCATGCTCTGCAACAAAAGAAGTCACCGCAATAAGCCCACGCACCGCAATGAAGAGAAACCCCCGCTCGCCACAACTAGAGAAAGCAGGTGTACAGCAACGAAGACGCAACACAGCTAAAGATAAATAAATAAAATAAATAAGTTAAATATATATATATAGTTACTGTATTTATCCAAAAACTAATTAATTCAGTCTTTTTCCACCACCATCATTAAATTAGGCAACCCTGCTGGTGGGGAGTGTGACATATCAAAAGAAAATAATTTTGAGATGGTTTAAATTAATACTTGTGAAAATTAATGACTGCGTAAGGAGAAAAACATGCTTCCAGCAAAGAAGCGAACACAGAGATAATTAGAGAGCTATCAATAATATAAAACTAATATTTTATTACTCATATTCATGTTCTTCCATTTGATGATCAATTCAAAGATCGGAAATGGGTGTGTTACCAATTAGTTGCTTTGAAAAGTACAGCCGGTTGAAAAAGAAACTATCAAACAACTGAAAAAAATGTATAGGTGATATAGAAAATGTTCATGTAATAATAGGTATTCTTCATGATATAAATAAGATTTCTTTTGGTTTCAAAAATCATATTATACCAAAATATAGCCAGTCCTAAATTTATGTACTCTATGCATGAAAATTTTGATGTAAAATTATATATTCAAGTTTTAATAAAATTTCAAAGGAAATTGTTCATGGTATACAGAATTAAAAGTATCCATGTAGAGTATGACAAAGAAGTTGTCTGGCTCTATAATTATGTCTCTGCCATAGACTATTTGAATAAATTTAAGCAAAGTATTTGTCCTCCATCCATAAGCTGAATCAACTCTTTATTCAGTTGTGAGAGTAAAATGATGTAGTATATGGGTATCTGCTTCATATATCTACAAATAGTAAACAGAGAACAGTGCTATCATGAAGTAATCATTGCAGAAAGGACATAAGAATACTATTAATCTTCCACTCATTCATTTAATAAACATATTCTGAATATTTTTAGATACCATAAATGGAACTAGAACTTAAAAAGAGAGTGGGCCAAACAATAATGAATAAAGAAAATGTCTCCTTTCAAGAAGGTCTTTTGCGTCACATGTGTATGTACAGTGTTATAAAAAATTAAATCCCTAAGGGATTATAAGGAGCTACATCCAATGAAGCATGTGTTTATACAATACATAGAAGAGTTGTATTCAGTCAGATGGAATAAAATCAAAGCTCTAAACACTGGTAAGTATAATTCACTTAAAAATTTAATTTACTTAAAAGGGCTCCTTAAGAGCTCTTTGAGTCTCTTTCTTCAAACATAAAAATAGGAAAAGTAACACCTTTTTTACAGTGTTATTTTAATAACGAAATTAAAAGACACAATATCTATCTATCAAGCTATCTCTCTGTCCGTCCATCCATCTATCTATCTATCCATTCATCCATCTAACCATGCCATATACTGGAAAATAAATGGGTCAGTCTTCCTTTCTAAACATAATTTTAATTCTTAGATTTAAATTCTTTAATTTTAAATATCAACCAGATATTTTAGTCACTAAAAGAGCAAAGGCACCACATTTTAAAAAATGTGATTATTTCAAAGAAGTGTCAAAATTCTTTCTTGTGCATGGAGATGAAAAAGACCTTAGCTGGATTCCCTTACACATATTTTCATGATTTGGTATTGCTGGGCACTGTAATCTTTTCAGTTTAGGTCTTAAGTGACTTAATCTGGCCCTAGGCAAAGACTTTTATTTTATGTTATAGAAGAAAACTACATTTTATTCTAATTCTCAAATGCTAGGTAGATACATTAATGGAAATATTCTACTGGCTTGAATTTTGTTGAAAGCATTGGTTTCAATGTTGACCCACTGGCCCTCTAATCAGAGGGAATGTCCTGATTGGAAAGTATTTGCTGATTTTTACATCTGCTGTGGCTGATTTCAAGATGTCAACATGATGCCACTGAACAGAAAGCTGGTCAGAAATAGATACAAACAGTCACCGACATGAACTCCTGCACTCCAGTGGTTAGGATACATTACTTACGAAGTTTCACACTTCAATATCTGGCAGGGTTATCAAAGTATCTGCTTTACTTTTTCAATCAAAGCTAAATCTCTTCTACAGCATTCCCATCCACTGACATCAAATTTACTTTTAAAGACTTCCAGGCACTGAGAGCACTGACTGCCCAAGGCAGCCAACTACTCAATTTTGGACATCATTTACTGACAAAAATTTCTTTCTTATAAAGAGCCAAATTCTGTTTGGTAAGGCCTAATACCAATAAGTCCTAATTTTGGAATATTAATTCAAGATTTTCAAAGAGATTTAACATACATCATTTGTTCCTCAAGAACTTCCAATTATAAAAAAGACACCGAAAGTTCTTCCATAAGTGGTGGTATGTTCCCAGTCTTAAATGTTCTCCACCCTCAGGCAAGCGGAAAAACCAAACCAGATTTTTGGTCTGAAGCATGAAAGGGGTGTTGAGACAGGCAGCGAGGCTGAGCTGGGCTCAGCTGAAATGAGACTGGGACCAGTTGGTTCTGGTCAGGGGAGGTGGAAGGGAGAGAGTTTTGTGGGAGGGGTAAGGAGATCTGGCCATGGTGTCTCTGGAAGCCTGTTTATTTTTCTTGTATCAGATTCAGTTTGCTCTATGTACCTAGTACTTTCGAATATCAGATTTGAAAATAAAGATCCTTTAAGGGAAAAAAAAAGGGCTCCATAGCTGCATGAAGGGGCCTTTAATATTATAAGAAAGAGCTGGAACTACTTAGGGAGAAATAAATGTCTTTAATATTTTGGGGAAAGGGAATGAACATGATCAGATTTCTGAGAAGTTAGGGTTTTTGATTCATTTGCTGTTAATCTAAGTATAACCCTGCAAAAACCAGTTGCTTACTGTTTTCATTTTTAATTATTAGACATCTTATATCAATGGACAAGATGAAGTGAATGAGGAAAAATGGGTGACTGGAAAAATGATTTAAAGGTGTTGTAAGAGACCAGTGGTGAACATAATTGGGCCTTGGCCAGGGTGGTGACATTGGCAATAGGGAGACACTATAACTAATAAATATTTCAAAGGTAGAACTGAGAGGATTTGAAAACTGATCAGCTATTAGAAAGAGTTAAGAAAGAGATCAAAGATGATTCTTAGTTTTGAACCTGGGCTTCAAAAAATATTTTGGATTGAGTGAATTAGAACACAAATATCAAAATATATTTAATTCAGCTAAGATAGCACCTAGAAAAAAACTTATACCATAAGCGCTTGTATCAGAAAATATGAAAGGTCTAAGATTCATAATCTAACTTCCCATATTTACAATCTAGGAAAAGAAAAGCAAATTAAACTTAAAGCAAGAAGAAGCACTAAAACAGAAACAAACGAAAAATCCAAAAGTTGTTTCTTTGAAAGAGCAATAAAATTAACATACCTCTAGCCACACTAATTTTTAAAAAGGAGAAAAGATACAAATTACAATACTAGAAATAAAAGGGGGGATATCCTTCCAAATATTACAGACATTATAAAATTATAATAGCAAAATATTTTCATCAACTCTATGCCAATAATTTTGACAATTTAGGTGAAAAGGACAAAATCTTTGAAAGATACAAACCACCAATGTTCATCCAAGAAGAAATAGATAACCTATATGACCCTGTATCTCTTAAATAAATTAGATTCATAGTTAAAAGCCTCCCCACATTGAAAAGACCCCAGGACTAGATGCCTTCAGTGGCATCTACCAAACACCTAAGGAAGAGATGATGCCAAATCTATGCAAATTTCCAGAAAACAGAAGAGGAGGAGATATCTTTCAGCTTATTGTATGAGGTCAGCATTATCCTGATGCCAAAGACATTACAAGCAAAGAAAGCAAGAGAACGATACATACCTCCTAAACATAGGTGCAAAACCCTTAACAAATTACTAGCACATTGAATTCAGCAAAATATTAAAAGGGTAATACATTATGTCCAAATAAGTTTATTACATGAATATAAGGTTGTTTAACATTCAAAAACCAATCAAAATAATTTATCATATAAACATTCTTAAAAAATAAAAGCCTTATGCCTTGCCAAAGAGGATCATATACTAAAATATCATTTGATAAAGCTCAATACCCACTTATGATAAACTTCTCAGTAAATCAGGAATATAAGAAACTTCTTCAACCTAAGAAAGGATATGTATGAAAACCTAGAGCTAACATCATATTTAAATGTGAACTACAGAATGCTTTTCCCCTAAAATCAAGAATAAGGAAAGGAGTTTTATTCTCACCATTTCTATTCAACATTGTTCTGGGGGTCCTATCTAGTGCAATAAAGCAGGAGAAAGAAATGAAAGGCATATAAATTTGTATGGAAGAAATGAAATTTTCTTAATTTGCAAATAATATCAGATTTGAAGACGCTCCTAGGACATCCATAAAAAATTGCTAGAAACCATAAGTAAATTAGAAAGAACACAGGATACACAGTTGATATACAAAAAACAATTGTAGTTTCATTTGCTAGCAAAAAATTATAAAACATGCCATTTACCATTTTTAACAAACAATAAGCAAAAATTCCAACCAACATCAAATACCGAGCGTGAATTAACAAAATATGTACAACAGTTATATTTTGAAATCTACAAAAGATTGGTCAGAGAAATTAAATAAATGGAAGTGCATATCACGGTTATAGATTGAAAGGCTCATTGTTAAGATATCATTTCTCCTCAAATTTATGTTTATATATATAAATAACACAACCCCAATAGTAATTCAATTATTTTTGTAGAAATTGAGAAGATAATTCTAAATTTTATCTGGAAATGTAAAGGATCTGGAAGTCTCAAAACAATTTTAAAATGCAGAACACAATTGGAGGACTTATACTAAATTACTTAAGACAATAAAAGACACAAGGATCAAGACCATGTATTACTGAGCAACATAAGTCAGTTCAGAAACTGACTACACATATATTGCTTTATTTAGAGCTATTGCTCTAGCTCAAAAAATATTTTATGTTTCTTTTAATTTTCCTGTTCTGTGTTTGTGTGTGGGTAGGAGCTAGAGAGAATGAGTGTTGAATTTGGCTTGTCTTTTTAGGTGGGCATCATTTATCTAGATGACTATATGGTCTTCCTTTACCATTAACTTTATACATAAATACATATGACTGAGGAGAATTCTGATCTTATTCCATTCTTAACAAGTGTCATCTCTCAAGCAGACATCCACTGATACACTGTTTCTGGGACTATGATGTTCTCACAGTGCTTTAGTCACTGGCACTTTTGAAGGGCGAGTTCTTAGAAGTTTAGTTTTGTATCACTTGGAAGCATCAGGAAAGCAAAGCGTTAAGAGTCCTGCTGTTGGCCTCAGTCAGCCCTCAGAAGGAATCCTGTTTCTTCGGCTTACTAGAAGTTTGTCCTTGGATGAGGTACTTAATTTTCCTAAGCCTTATTTGAAACTTGAGGAGTCAAACCACATCTCACAAGTTTATTTTAAGAATTAAACGAGATCTTGAGATCATTCAGATAAAGCACAGAGGAAGGTATACAGTAAACGCTGAATGAATGATATTTATTTATTGTTATCATTTTATTGCTTCTACTGCTGCTGAAGAAAAATACCCAGATTCCTATAGGATTTCTAGATACAATAACATCCATACCTAGGTCTGTCTATCCTTGCTTCAAATTATATCTGGGGAGAAGTACCCCACTTGCGACCAGCAGCTCACCGAGTCACTGCTAACAAGCCTAGGTGGTACTTTTGCACACATTTCAAAAAGGGGCTGCCTCTTGGATGACAAACCCCTAAGAGAGCACTCATGCTTTAGCAAGGAAACTGCACACCGGAATTGATTGTGTATATGCTTGCCTATATGGCCAAGTGTCTTTGAACAAGGCAAGAATCTCAGAAACAGACAGATGGTTAGGAGGTGTCCCTCATGGCACAGTGAGACAAAATGGGCCAAAGCAAAACCCCTGCATTAGTCACTGCCTCTCTGGTTATACGCACATGTTAAAACCAAAAGGATCGCTCTTCTTTTTCATTTGAGCACAGGGCTTTTGGCCAAAGGAGGACAAAGTTTCTCGTGGGGAAAGGTGTTTTGGAAAGTGCAGACTGTCCCAGAAAGAGCTACATTCTCTAACTTCAGAAGGTGGGAGGAGGCCAGGGATTCTTGAAGAAGCACCCTCGTTCCTCATACCGAGGAGCAGGGCTGGGTGAGGGACATGAGGGAGGGGTAGAGAGGGAAGGATTCTGAGAGGGAACAGACTGGTAAGATTCCCATTTGGATGACAGTTCATGAAATCTGAAGGAATCTGAAGAGCAAATAAAAAACATAGTATGTGAAATTTCTTGATGCTAATCTAGATTACAATTTATATTTTGCATTAGATGGTGTTATGTGTATGTATAGAACTTCTGTCATAACAAAACAAATCCTAGATTTTCACATTTTATTGTTTCTTAAACAAGTTGTATGTGTAATATATTAAAAGTAAAATATAGGGCTTCCCTGGTGGCGCAGTGGTTGAGAGTCCGCCTGCCGATGCAGGGAACACGGGTTCGTGCCCCGGTCCGGGAAAATCCCACATGTGCAGAGCGGCTGGGCCCGTGAGCCATGGCCGCTGAGCCTGCGCGTCCGGAGCCTGTGCTCCGCAACGGGAGAGGCCACAACAGTGAGAGGCCCGCCTACCGTAAAAAAAAAAAAAAAAAAAAAGTAAAATATACTTTTTTTCTCAGAAAAAGTTATTACTGATGCATCATTCATCCACTCGTGCCTAAAATTTAAAACGATAACTACTTCTGAAAAAATTTAAAAGACACAAATATATGTGTACAAAACTCGTCTATGAGACCATCTGTATTAAATCCAGAGGCATAGCAAATCCGGGATCCAGCTGTTCAGCCCTTGACTTTCTCCCCCATCTAGAGGGTGGTTATGAGGTAGCCCATCACTAGTAGCTTGGAGTAGGAGTCTCTCACCCGGACCTGGCTCTCCCCATAAGCCTGCAGTAATACACTGACTACTTTGGATTTGTTTCAATTGCATTAGAATCTGTCCCGGCCAACCTCACTCTTCACTTTTTTTTTCCTTCCTAATAAGAAGGAAAATAAAACTCTCTCCTGACACTCTGATCCTGTCTGATACCCCTACATGGTATTTTGCTCCCCATTAGTATCTACATTTACTTCTTGCTACCATGGCAACCAGCCACTTATAGCAAAATCCTTGATACCAGGTTTCTCATTTTCCATAGATAATCTGCATTGTGTACTTTTTTCCCTCCCCATTTCAGGCCTGAAAATCTCAGTATAATCCAACTCATGCTTCTCTAACTGCATCTATTTCTTTTTTTACTTTTTCAACTTCTTTTGAATGACTGTAAACTTGTTTATAAAATAGCATCGAGAGGCAGCAGAAGATGGCGGAAGAGTAACACGCGGAGACCACCTTCCTCCCCACAGATACATCAGAAATACACCTACACATGGAATTGCTCCTATAGAACACCCACTGATCGCTGGGAAAAGACCTCAGACCTCCCAAAAGGCAAGAAACTCCCCATGTACCTGGGTAGGGCAAAAGAAAAAAGAATAAACAGAGACAAAAGAATAGGGACGGGATCCGCACCAGTGGGAGGAAGCTGTGAAGGAGGAAAGGTTTCCACACACTAGAAGCCCCTTCACGGGCGGAGACTGCAGGTGGCGGAGGGGGGATGCTTCGGAGCCGCAGAGGAGAGCGCAGCAACAGGTGCGGAGGGCAAAGCAGAGAGACTCCCGCACAGAGGATCGGTGACGACTGGCACTCACCAGCCCGAGAGGCTTGTCTGCTCACCCGCCGGGGCGGGCGGGGACTGGGAGCTGAGGCTCAGGCTTCGGTCAGATTGCAGGGAGAGGACTGGCGGCACGAACACAGCCTGAAGAGGGCTAGTGCGCCACAGCTAGCCGGGAGGGAGTCCAGGAAAAATTCTGGAGCTGCCGAAGAGGCAAGAGACTTTCTTGCCTTTTGTTTCTTGGTGCCCGAGGACAGGGGATTAAGAGCGCTGCTTAAAGGAGCTCCAGAAACTGGCGCGAACCGCGGCTATGATAGCGCGGACCCCAGAGACAGGCATGAGACACTAAGGCCGCTGCTGCTGCCACCAAGAAGCCTGTGTGAGAGCACAAGTCACTCTCCACACCTCTCCTCCCGGGAGCCTGTGCAGTCCGCCACTGCCAGGGTCCCGTGATCCAGGGACAACTTCCCCGGGAGAACACATGGCACGCCTCAGGCTGCTGCAACGTCACAATGGCCTCTGCTGCCACAGGCTGGCCCCGCACTCCGTGCCCCTCCCTCCCCCCGCCCCCGGCCTGAGTGAGCCAGAGCCCCCGAATCAGCTGCTCCTTTAACCCCGTCCTGTCTGAGCAGAGAACAGACGACCTCAGGCGACCTACACGCAGAGGCAGGGCCAAATCCAAAGCTGAACCCTGGGAGCTGTGCGAACAAAGAAGAGAAAGGGAAATCTCTCCCAGCAGCCTCAGGAGGAGCGGATTAAATCTCCACAATCAACTTGATGTACCCTGCATCTGTGGAATACCTGAATAGACAACGAATCATCCCAAATTGAGGAGGTGGACTTTGGGAGCAAAATATATTATTTGTTCCCCTTTTCCTCTTTTTGTGAGTGTGTATGTGTATGCTTCTGTGTGAGATTTTGTCTGTATAGCTTTGCTTTCACCATTTGTCCTAGGGTTCTGAACATCCAGATTTTTTTTTTTTTACTTTAAAAAATTTTTCTTCTTACTAATTATTTTTTATTTTAATAACTTTATTTTATTTTATCCTACTTTATTTTATCCTATTTTCTTCCTTTCTTTCTTTCTTTCCTTCTATTTTTTAGCCCTTTTATTCTGAGCCGTGTGCATTAAAGGCTCTTGGTGCTCCAGCCAGGCGTCAGGGCTGTGCCTCTGAGGTGGGAGAACCAATTTCAGGACACTGATCCACAAGAGAACTCCCAGCTCCACGTAATATCAAATGGCGAAAATCTCCCAGAGGTCTCCATCTCAACACCAAGACCCAGCTTCACTCAACGACCAGCAAGCTACAGTGCTGGACACCCTATGCCAAACAACTAGCAACACAGGAACATAACCCCGTCCATTAGCAGAGAGGCTGCCTAAAATCAAAATAAGGCCACAGACACCCCAAAACACACCACCATACATGGATCTGACCACCAGAAAGCCAAGATCCAGCCTCATCCACCAGAACACAGGCACTAGTCCCATCAACCAGGAAACCGACTCAACCCACTGAACCAACCTTAGCCACTGGGGACACACACCAAAAACAATGGGAACTATGAGCCTGCAGCCTGTGAAAAGGAGACCCCAAACACAGTAAGATAAGCGAAATGAAAAGACAGAAAAACACACAGCAGATGAAGGAGCAAGGAAAAAACCCACCAGACCTAACAAATGAAGAGGAAATAGGCTGTCTACCTGAAAAAGAATTCAGAATAATGATAGTAAAGATGATCCAAAATCTTGGAAACAGAATAGAGAAAATGCAAGAAACATTTAACAAGGACCTTGAAGAACTAAAGAGGAAGCAAGCAATGATGAACAACTCAATAAATGAAATTAAAAATTCTGTAGATGGGATCAATAGCAGAATAACTGAGGCAGAAGAATGGATAAGTGACATGGAAGATAAAATAGAGGAAATAAATACGGCAGAGCAGAATAAAGAAAAAAGAATGAAAAGAACTGAGGACAGTCTCAGAGACCTCTGGGACAACATTAAACGCACCAACATTCGAGTTATAGGGGTCACAGAAGAATAAGAGAAAAAGATAGGGACTGAGAAAATATTTGAAGAGATTATAGTTGAAAACTTCCCTAATATGGGAAAGGAAATAGTTAATCAACTCCAGGAAGCACAGAGAGTCCCATACAGGATAAATCCAAGAAGAAACATGCCAAGATACAGATTAATCAAACTATCAAAAATTAAATACAAAGAAAACATTAAAAGCAGCAAGGGAAAAACAACAAATAACACACAAGGGAATCCCCATAAGATTAACAGCTGATCTTTCAGCAGAAACTCTCCAGCTTTACAACAAATGCTAAAGGAACTTCTCTAGGCAAGAAACACAAAAGAAGGAAAAGACCTACAAGAAAAAACCTGAAACAATAAAGTAAATGGTAATAGGAACATACGTATTGATAATTACCTTAAATGTAAATGAATTAAATGCTCCCACCAAAAGACACAGACTGGCTGAATGGATACAAAAACAAGACCCATATATATGCTGTCTACAAGAAGACCCTCTTCAGACACATACAGACTGAAAGTGAGGGGATGGAAAAAGATATTCCATGCAAATGGAAATCAGAAGAAAGCTGGAGTAGCAATTCTCATATCAGACAAAATAGACTTTAAAGTAAAAACTACTAAAAGAGACAAAGAAGAAAACTACATAATGATCAAGGTATCAATCCAAGAAGAAGATCTAACAATTGTAAATATTTATGCATGCAACATAGGAGCACCTCAATACATAAGGCAAATACTAACAGCCATAAAAGGGGAAATCGACAGTAACACAATCATAGTACGGGACTTTAACACCCCACTTTCACCAATGGACAGATCATCCAAAATGAAAATAAATAAGGAAACACAAGCTTTAAATGATACATTACACAAGATGGACTTAATGGATATTTATAGGACATCCCATCCAAAAACAACAGAATACACATTTTTCTCAAGTGCTCATGGAACATTCTACAGGATAGATCATATCTTGGGTCACAAATCAAGCCTTGGTAAATTTAAGAAAATTGAAATTATATCAAGTATCTTTTC
>NC_041219.1:13822693-13823157 GCF_002837175.3 Physeter macrocephalus | reverse complement strand
AACCAGGAAGAAATAGAAAATATGAACAGACCAATCACAAGCACAGAAATTGAAACTGTGATTAAAAATCTTCCAACAAACAAAGGCCCAGGACCAGATGGCTTCACAGGAAAATTCTATCAAACATTTAGAGAAGAGCTAACATCTATCCTTCTCAAACTCTTCCAAAAGACAGCAGAGGGAGGAACACTGCCAAACTCCTTCTATGAGGCCACCATCACCCTGATACCAAAACCAGACAAAGATGTCACACAGATTGAAAACTACAGGCCAATAACGCTGATGAACACAGATGCAAAAATCCTCAACAAAATACTAGCAAACAGAATCCAACAGAACATTAAAAGGATCATACACCATGATCAAGTGGGGTTTTTTCCAGGAATGCAAGGATTCTTCAATATATGCAAATCAATCAACGTGATACACCATATCAACAAACTGAAGGAGAAAAACCATATGAT
>NC_041219.1:13821066-13821509 GCF_002837175.3 Physeter macrocephalus | reverse complement strand
CTCCCTGACTTCAGACTATACTACAAAGCTACAGTAATCAAGACAGTATGGCACTGGCACAAAAACAGAAATGTAGATCAATGGAACAGGATAGAAAGCCCAGAGATAAACCCACACACATATGGTTACCTTAACTTTGATAAAGGAGGCAAGGAAATACAGAGGAGAAAAGACAGCCTCTTCAATAAGTGGTGCTGGGAAAACTGGACAGCTACATGTAAAAGTATGAAATTGGAACACTCCCTAACACCATACACAAAAATAAACTCAAAATAGGTTAAAGACCTAAATGTAAGGCCAGACACTATCAAACTCTTAGAGGAAAACATAGGCAGAACACTCTATGACATAAATCACAGCAAGACCCTTTTTGACCCACCTCCTAGAGAAATGGAAATGAAAACAAAAATAAACAAATGGGACCTAATGAAACTTAAAAGCTT
>NC_041219.1:13794453-13820429 GCF_002837175.3 Physeter macrocephalus | reverse complement strand
CGAGAGGGAAGAGATATGGGAACATATGTATATGTATAACTGATTCACTTTGTTGTAAAGCAGAAAGTAACACACCATTGTAAAGCAATTATACTCCAATAAAGATGTTAAAAAAAATAGCATCAAGTTTTTAAACAAATATTAGAGATTCCTAAACACTTCCAAATTTTGCTTCCAGGAAAGCCAGTTCAGTAGCCAAGGGGTCCCTTGATTTCTAGAAACAAATAATTGGTAGCTTTTGGTAATTATACAGCTGTCTTTATATTTCAATAACATGTGGGCTTTTAAAACTAGCACTGTGATTCATTTTTAGTTTTTAGTTCACTAAATAACCCTATTCTGCTCTGTTGATATAAGAACAGGCCACTTAAAGATGGCATTTAATTTGTTCCATATAGGACAACTTACACAATTTTCTCCAACATTTTACTGAAATTCAACTGGTTTAGTATTTAGGTTTTATTTCAATTATCCAGATGCTACATATCTTATCTAATCAGGTATGATGAAATGACCTTTCATATTGCAGAGTCACTGTGTCCTACTATTTGACTTACAAGCTAGGATTTCAGTAGTTTTGTTTTCCAAGAAGTACAACAGTTTACCTTTAACTACAAGGGAGAGACAAGCAGAATTTTTCAAGAATGATGTGAGCTCTCAAAGCAAATAACCTCTTCTGAGAAAATGGTTTATATGGACAAGAGAGATGATTGGATTTTTACAAAGAAGTATGAAGCCATTTACTGTAAAAGAGAAAAAAAAGCAGGAGCACAAGGAAATTGTAATTTAGTTTTATATAACAAAATATAAAGGACAGTGAAGTAACAGACTAAACTTACACAAAACAATGCCAAGAGCATATACCCTATGTAACTAGGATATGCTAACTTTACAATTTTTAATGTTTTCTAAAATTTCAGACAACTTTTAAAAGGGAGAAAGGTACTGTGAATTTATAAATATCTATTTCATCAGAAAAACACAATTTCTGCCAACTTTAAGTAGAGATTTAGACTACATCATCCCTAAATATCTAGATTCTTTTACAAATCAATGTTCTAGATGTTTTGCTTTGCTAGATGCCAAGCAACCTGAAGTTCCTAATTATCTTCAAGTATGGAGTATCTGTGGAAATTTCCTGCCCTATGAGGTCAGGGGTCCACAACAGAAATCAGTGTGATTTGGCACACTTAGTCTAAGAAATGACCTTCCTTACCTGTCAAATCTTCAAACGTTAATTACCAAGGACTCAGGAGTAATAAATGCATTTTTGTACCTTCTTTTATTCTAATGTATAATGAAAAATCCTTGCAATAACTACCTTATCTTCTTCCTAATAAAAATTTCACTTCAATTATTTTATTTTTATGCTGGAAATTTTTTTTTATATTGGAAATTTTTGTGTATATTTATGTCAAACCCAGATTTTCTACAGCAATACCAGACATGGTCGTGTTCGTGGAAGGAGAAGTGGATTTGAAGATAGAATGCACAAATAGATACATGATTTAGCACAACTCGCTTTCCATTTGCATTTCTTCAAGTGCAAAAGGGTTGCTAGACATACTCTAGAAAGAGTATGGCTTCTCACCACTTCTTCCTTCCCTTATTTCACTCTAAAAGAGAGAAATAAGAATTTGGTGGATCACATTTCCTACACTGGGATGGACTAAAGTTGTTATGGGTAGAATTTTCAAAAAGTAAAGGATTACAAGGTAAATAACGATCAGGTAGAAGTGGTCTCTTCTTCTTTTCAATTATTTCAAAGTGACTGAAGTGATAAACCTTAACCATCTTTCTTTCTCTCCTTTTAGGGTCCCTTCTCTCCTGCCCTGTGGCAGGGAATCGTTTCACAAACATTTGTTGTTCCATAATGATTAGAAAGAGATGATTATGGTTCAATATCCTTACAAGTGTACCCCAAATGGAGATAAAGGGAGGGAAGGAGGGAGGTAGATAGATAGACAGTAAAATAGATCGGTCTAATCTTTCTGAGAGAGCTTTTTTAGTGTTTTAGTGCTAGCCCAGATATTAGTTCCTTTCCCTTTGGTTGGAAGAATTTTCTTCACAGAGGGAAAAAAAAAAAAAACAACTATCAGAAATCATGGGATTGAGACTGATAAATGAGAAAAATGTTACCATATCTGTGAAATTTTTTGTGACCACTTCCTTTCCTTTTTTCTTCCAGTTTTATTGAGATATAATTGACATACAGCACTGTACAAGTTTAAGGTGTACAGCATAATTATTTGACTTACATACACCATGAAATGATTATCACAATAAGTTTAGTAAATATTTATCATCTCATATTGATAAAAATTTAAAGAAACAAAAAAATATTTTCCCTTGTGATGAGAACTCTTAGAATTTACTGTCTTAACTTTCATATATAACATACAGCAGTGTAAATTATATTTATCATGTTGTACATCACATCCTTAGTATTTATTCATCTTATAGTTGGATATTTGCACCTTTCAACTGCCTTTATCCAACTACCCTCTCCCTACTCTCTGCCTCTGATCACCACAAATATGATATTTTTCTATGAGCTTGTTTGTTCATTTGTTTGTTTTTGAAGTATAATTGACCTACAACACTATGTGATTTGATATGTCTATACATTTCAAAATGATCACCACAATTAAGTCCTGGTACAATCTGTCACCATACTAAGATGTGATATACTTAGGGACTATATTCCCCACACTGTACATTTCATAACTGTGATTCATTTATTTTGCAACTGGAACTTTTTACCTCTTATCGTCCTTACCTACTCTTTCCTCCCCCCACAACCCTCTCCTATGGTAGTCACCTGTTCTCTGTATCTACAACTGTTTCTTGTTTGTTATACTTGTTCATTTGTTGTGTTTTTCAGATTCCACATATAAGTAAAATTATACAGTGATTGTCTTTCTCTTAACTTGTTTCACTTAGCATGATACTCTCTGGTTTCATCCATGTTGTAACAAATGGCAAAATTTCATTCTCTTTTTATGGCTGAACAATATTGCACTATATGTATGTATATATATACATATATATATATATACACATATATATATACATATATATATATACCACCTCTTCTTTTTCCCTTTTTCTGTTGATGGGCACTTATGTTGCTTCCATACCTTGGTTATTGTAAATAGTACTGCAATGAACATGGGGGTACATATATCTTTTCTAATTAGTGTTTTCGTTTTCTTCAGAAATATACACAGGAGTGGAATTGCTGGATTAAATGGTGCTTCTATTTTTAATTCTTTGAGGAATCTCCATACTGTTTTCCGTAGTGGCTGTACCAATTTACAACCCACCAATAGTGCCCAGGGTTTCCTTCTCTCCACATCATCACCAACACTTGTTATTTGGTGTCTTTTGGATAACAGCCTTTCTGATAGGTGTGAGGTGATATCTCACCATGGTTTTGATTTGCATTTCTCTGATGATTAGTGATGTTGAGCATCTTTTATTTGCCTGTTGTCCATCTGCATGTCTTCTGTGGAAAAATGTCTATTCAGATCCTCTGCCCATTTTTAAATTGAGTTGTTTTTTTGATGTTGAGTAGCATGAGTTCTTTGTACATTTTGGATATTAACCCCTTATCAGATGATATCATTTGGAAATATCTTCTCCCATTCAGTAGGTGGCCTTTTTGTTTTGTTGTTAGTTTCCTTCACTGTGTAGAAGCTTTTTAGTTTAATATAGTCCCACTTGTTTATTTTTGCTTATGTTTCCCTTGCCTGAGAAGACATATCCAAAAAAATTATAACTAAGATTGATGACAAAGAGCATACTACTCATGTTTTCTTCTAGAACTTTTTTTTTAAACATCTTTATTGGAGTATAATTGCTTTACAATGGTGTGTTAGTTTCTGCTTTATAACAAAGTGAATCAGTTATACATATACATATGTCCCCATATTTCTTCCCTCTTGTGTCTCCCTCCCTCCCACCCTCCCTATCCCACCCCTCTAGGTGGTCACAAAGCACCGAGCTGATCTCCCTGTGCTATGCGGCTGCTTCCCACTAGCTATCTATTTTACGTTTGGTAGTGTATATATGTCCATGCCACTCTGTCACTTTGTCCCAGCTTACCCTTCCCCCTCCCCATATCCTCAAGTCCATTCTCTAGTAGGTCTGTGTCTTCATTCCCATCTTGCCCCTAGGTTCTTCATGACCATTTTTTAAAATGGCCTCAGATCTTACATTTAAGTATTTAATCCATTTTGAATTTATTTTTGTTCATGATGTGAGAAAGTAGTTTATCTTGATTCTTTTGCATGGAGCTGTCCAGTTTTCCCAACAACATTTATTGAAGAGGCTGCCTTTTCTCTGTTGTACACTATTGCCTCCTTTGTCATAGATTAACTGCCCATATAAGTGTGGGTTCATTTCTGGTCTCTCTATTCTGTTCCATTGATCCATGTGTCTTTTTTTGAGCCAGTACCATACTGTTTTGATTACCATAGCTTCGTAGTATAGTTTGGAATCAGGGAGTGCTATACCTCCAGCTTTGCTCTTCTGTCTCAAGGTTGTTTTGGCTATTTGGGGAATTTTGTGTTTTCATACTAACTACAGAATTATTTGTTCTAGTTCTATGAAAACTTCCACTGATATTTTGATAGGGATTGCACTGAATCTGTAGATTGCCTTGGGTAGTATAGTCATTTTAACAATAGTAATTCTTCCAATCCATGAACATGATATATCTTTCCATCTGTTTGTGTCATTTTAAATTTCTTTCATCAGTGATTCATATAGTTTTCCAAGTACAGGCCTTTTACCTTCTTAGTTAGATTTATTGCTAGGTAGTTTATTCTTTTCGAGGCAATTGTAAATGGGATTGTTTCCTTAATTTCTCTTTCTGATAGTTCATTATTAGTGTATAGAAATGCAACAGATTTGTGTATATTCATTTTGTATCCTGCAACTTTACCAAATTTATTTATTTATTTATTTATGAATTCTAGTAGCTTTGGGGTGGCATCTTTAGGATTTTCTACATATAATATCATGTCATTGGCAAATAGTGATAGCTGTACTTCTTCATTACCATTTTGGATTCCTTTCATTTCATTTTCTTGTCTGATTGCTGTGGCTAGGACTTCAAATACTATGTTGAATAAAAGCAGTGAGATTGGTTATCCTTGTCTTTTTCCTGATCCTAGAGGAAATGTTTTCAGCTTTTCACCACTGAATACAATGTAAGCTATGGGCTTGCCATATATGGCCTTTATCAAGTTGAGGGATATTCCCTCTATACCCACTTTGTTGAGAGTTTTTATCGTAGATGGATGTTGAATTTTGTCAAAAGCTTTTTCTGCATCTATTGAGATGATTGTTTGATTTTTATTCTTCAATTTGTCAATGTGGTGTATCACATTGTTTGATCTGTGGATAGTAAACCATCCTTGTGTCCCTCATATAAATCCTACTTGATCATGGCATATGATCCCTTTAATGTATTACTGAATTCAGTTTGCTAATATATTGTCAAGGATTTTTGCCTCTTTGTTCATCAGTGATATTGGTCTGCAACTGTCTTTTTTTGATCACTTCCTTTCTTTCACATTTATTCTTAAAATATTTATTGAGCCCCTACTACATACTAGAATTTTTAATATAGTGGTTCTCATCAAGATTATAATTTAGAATGGGAAAAGAAAGATATTTACATATAAATAAATAGGTAAGTATATGATTATGAATTGTGCTAATGAAGCTAATAGGCAAAGAAAAAGAGTAGAGACTGACATGAAAAGCTTGCTTAGATAAGGGGTTAGGGAAAAACACAATGTGGCTACAATACTTACACCAGGCCTGAAGGATGAGAGGAGACAGCCATGCAGAGAGCAGGGCAGGAGCACCCCAGACAGAGAGAGGAGCCTAGACAGAAACCTGAAGAAAAGTCTTGAAATAATCAAGAACTTAAAAGACCCATGTAGCTGGAGCAAAGTGACCAAGAAGAAAAGCATAGGAAGTGATTTGGGAGATAAAGGTCATGTTAAGGAGTTCAACTATTCTAAACGTAACGGGAAGCCCTTGAACATTTTTGAGAGAGTTCTAATATCTCTGACCACACTGTTTACTTACTTTGGTATTAATAACATAGGTCTATAACTCCCAGAACATATCCATCACACTTTCCTTAGTAAGCCTGAGCTCCTTTAATCTGTCTTAAATGACTAACAGAAACTGAATGAACCACCAGAAAAATACTGTTACCTCTATCATTCATTGGTCTATCATCAAGAAAAACTTGACTTCAGTAGGGAATTTAGCAGACTTTTCATTTTCTGCACCAATATTGCACTCCTTCAGTGTATAGAACAGAGACATCAATATATTTATGTATGATGTGTGATATAGAAATTTAAATTATTGACCATATTTTTACTTCCCAGATATATGGTCCTAAGACTTTTCTGCATATCAGTCGCTATAGCCTCAACTCCTTGCTCAAGGCTCCTTAGTAATTTCCAGAATGCTAACCAGGACCACACATCATATTCTAAGCCTGATTACCATATTTTCCTAAGTAGTACAAATTATAATAATACTTATTAAATAGCAGTTATCACAGTTCAATTAAATTCCTTCTAACAGTAATTGTAATGAATAAGACATTTTAAACTTTTAAGCAAGCCATATTTTCTGGGAGATTTTACATTTATCCAAATCTTGAATCAAACCACAAGTTTCCCATAATTTTTCCCCAGATTGAAAAGTGGAAAAGACATCTAAACAGTTTACTTGAAATGTCAGAAGAAATTCTCCTAGGAAAGGACAGATGGAACATGTCTCAGCAGGTTATAGGCCCCTACCTACTTGTGAATATGTAATAATAAGTGTTAAATATAATTAAAAGCTAAAGTAAGACAAGTAAGAAAAATAAGATCTTGGAGTGAAGATCAGGAAAATCCCATTTTTTACTGCTGCAATCTGATCACATTTCCCATAGATCATGAAAACATGAAATACTTAAGCATTTCACTGTAACGTTAATAAATGATGTTCCAAACCTTGTCTCCTGAGGGGTCATGCAATCTTTAACATTGAATACTTTTGCTTTTGTCAAATGAAAGCAGATCATTAGATAATTAAATGTATGTGTGTGCATGCACCCAAGTGGGTGATTTATATGTATTTTGTTTCCAACCTTCCCTGAATACTTTTACATAATAGGGGCAGAATAAAACACATTGTAGTCCCACTGGACCATCCATAACACTCAATATACTACACTTTTCTAAGCAACCAGGACACTATGAGACTGATTTGAACTGCTGTATTTGACCCCTTTGCAGAACACATCCCCTCGGGCCTCTCTTCATGTAGTCTGTGCTTGGTTTGTATTTAGCATTTAGCTGGGGCAGGCCTAACTGGCTGAGAATTGGGTAGAGAGCATTGTTCTTTATAGCTCTATGGCTGAAGACTGCTTTAAGAATCTCAATTTGGCTTTGACATTCAGACCTTAGAAAAAGAAGTAAATTCCATATCTTTAGTCTTAACATGAATCATTCGATACTTATCCCTTTGGACCTGGTCCTTAAGAAGCCCTGAATGAGAGTCAAAAACAGATGCTTGCCTCACATCTCACTTGACTGCTTAAAAAAAGAAATATTTCACACAAGAAGTTGTTCAACGGAAAGAGATCGATAAAATAGAAGCATAAAATCTATCTCCCAGTCCAACCAAACTGCTACAATAATTAGCATGGGGGATTTAAGAATCCTTTAGATACCTGTTGTTTTGCTTTGGAGGTCAAAAGAGAAGTATATGAAAGACTTTCATATTCTGAGGGGGGGCAGTCCTGTTTTGTGATGAACTGACACAGAGTTTATCAACTGGCAAAAGATTGCATATGAAGCTCTGCAGAACAACTTTCTGCCTCCTAGATTGAAAATACATATGAAAAGAGAACAAGATCTGCTGCCATATGAGGACAATGGTAACTTCAATGAAATTTCAATAAGACTGTTCAACGAGCTGTACGTAAGTGTTTGGTTGGAAGATAGGAAAAAGAATTTTCCAGAAATTTTCCAGAATTGGAAAAAGCCATAGGGTAAAGGGGTCATTCAAACAAAGGGAAAATGCATCTCTATACTACATATTTATTGGCTGTTTCCTCTGAGAGCTGATTGGATTTTCCAGCAAAACCAGGCATGCTATGTTGGCAAAATGTACAGAAGTAATAATGAAATTGGAACTTGAAATCTAAATATATTTTTCTTTCATTAGTAGGTCTAGAGGTTTACTAAGTTGCCTCAAGTCTGACTTCTAACAACCAGAAATTGGTGGAGGCCTCAGTTAACAACGGCCAACTCCAGGAGAACTTGATTTGTTTCTGCTGGTATTTGAAGTTAATATTTCTATCGCAAGGTAAGACAATTAAATAACTCTCTTTTCAATCTTAACCACAGAGAACAGATTTTGTCCATAATCTCCTCATAAACAGAAGACTTACTTATGAGGATAGTAGAAAAGTAAGACTTGATATATTTATGTTTTAATTTAAAAATTGGCCAGTGAATGCTTGATACGTAGTAGGTACAATGCCAGCCACTCCAGATTCAAAGATGGGTTCTTGCTTAAGAGATCACAGGAATGGAGAATTCTAATTGGCCTCATCTAGTAGCTAGGATCAGTGATTTAGAAAATTCACTCAACTAAATATACGAAGCAGGTGTACTGTAAGGATATATTTACTGTTATATGCTAATTATATATAATATATATCCTTATTATACATTTCATATATACACCATACATATACACTCTGATACTTTCTAATAGTGTATATGTATTTGTATATATACATATATATAAAAAATATATATGTGAACCAGGAACTGACAGAGGCAGCCCACAGGTCATCTCTGCTTTGCTCTCTCACTCTCCCCTTCTTTCCCTTTGCCTACTCTCTAAGCATATACTCTTTCGTTCTCCCTCTGTCTACTGAAGTCTTTATCTTCTACTCCTCTTTCTTACTCTCTTAAATTTTTCGCTTTTATGAGGCTTTGCATCCATTTACCCATACAACAAACATTTCCTAAAAGTATAATATGTGCAGGTACAGTACGTAAAATGTTAAAAAGAAAGTACAGGGATGTAAAACAGAAAATTTCACTGGGTACATTAAAAAATGACAAGTATTATTTGAGTAATTGCAGTAGGGGAGAGGACTTCAGTACAGAACTGAGTTCAACTCCATTAACAAAAGGCAGGAGAGTTTTTAAGCACTGGGGTGAGGTAACTTTGAGCAGAGTTCTGAAGGGAATATGATTAACCCTAGGAAATATTTAAGGGAAGAGAATTCCAGGGAGAAGTAAGAACAAGCATAAAACCCCTGAGTCAGGAGCACGCTTGATGGGAGTCCTGAGACGGAGGAGAAAGATAGTAGAAGAGGAAGTCTGCAAGATAACAGGGAAGAGGCAGAACAGATCCTGTAGGGACCTTGAGGTCACAGCAGGGACTCTGACTTTTATTTTTCATGAGAGGGCTATAAAGGAAGGGTAATAGCCTTTGACTAATTTTATAAAAGGATTACTCTGGCTACTGCGTTAATAAAATTATCATTGGGAGAGAGAAATGCAGAGGCTGGGAGACATGCAGTTGGGTATATCTAGGAGGCATTTGGAGTCTGGAGTTGAGGGCAGTAGTGTGAACTGGAGATTAAAATATGTGAATCATCAGTGTATAGGTGTATTATAGAATCACCTGACTTGATGAGTATACTAACAGAGCCAGTACAGACAGAAAAAATAATTACCTTGATGCGTGAAGACAAGGAGAAAACAGAAGCTCCAAAGGAGGGTGAGTGAGGCAGAGGGCCACTCAGGTGAGTGTGATCTCCTGAAGGACACGTGAAGAAAGTATTTGAAGGTAGAAGACTTGACTATCAGTATAATACCTCTGAATTATCAAGGAAGAAGATGACAAAATTTAACTTCGCAGTGGTGGAGTAAAAGCTTGATTAGAGCGGGTTCAGGAAAATAGAGAAATCTATGATTACATCTATTAGAGATTATTTTATTCCAGAAAATTTTTCCAGAGAAGAGAGATGTGAAATAGGACAGTAGCTAAAGGGAGATGTAGATTCAGGAGAAAAATATTTATATATACTTAGAGTGAAGAAATTACAGCACATTTGTATGTTGATGAGAATGATTTATCAGAAGGGGAAAAAGATAAGGTAGGAGAAAAGGAGAGAACTGCTAGACTGGTGTTCTCCAATAAATGAGAGAGGCTAGAATTGAGTGCTCCAGTGGAGAGGTTGGCCTTAAGTAAGAATGGTCAATTAGTACACCTGTGGTAAAGGAAGGGAGGCGGGGTGTATGTACACAGATGGAAGCAGATGAGTAGATATGGAGGGGACTCATAAAAGTACTCCTAGAAATTCTTTCAACTTCACGTTATGACTCAGTTCTTAACTCAGTTTGGCAAGAGAACCTGTTCAGCCTATCTCAAATGTTCACACTTGGTATGCCATTGGTCCTAAGTCATAGATCACAGAGCATCCTTTGGATTAGCTGCCTTCCTGTCAGTTGGTCTGAAGACCTTGCCAGGAGAACAGAATTAGTGGTCCAAGTCATAGATGTTTATATAGCAGGGACTAAGGGGGAATAGTTTCTCTTGGAAGAGCATATGACTGGCAGGTTCTGTGAATATGTCTTAGTGTATGAAGGAAGACAGATATAAACACAAATAGAGGTAACAAAGTACTGTGTGGGCTATAACACAGTATACAGAGCCTAAAAAATCAGGAGAGGAGAAAGTCACAGTAGAATGACATCAGAGCAGAAAAGAGCTGAGTCTGGAAGACTTAGTGGTAATTTTCAGAAAGATAGCCTAGAAATAGAAAAAAATTGGAGCCAATAAATATAGATATATCACATTCTAGGAACTGCAAGTTGCTCAACACAGCAGGTGCATGAGGGGTGGGGTAGGGCTAAGAGAATGAATAAGAAGTCAGTTTAGCAAGAAGTAAAGAGGTGAGAATATGAAGAGCCTTAATACCTACCCCAAAGAGTTTGGACTTCATCTTGTGTGTGACAGGTAGCTAAGATAGGTTTTTAGTCATATTAGCATTTTATGAAGAATTTGCACTCTCCAGAATCTGAATGGAGGTTAAATTGTAGGTGAGAGAGACTGGAGACTATCTGGAAAAGTCCAGAAGAGAAGGGATAAGGATCAACCCTGAAGTGGTAGCAGTAGGGATGAGAGTTGAGGAGTAATGTGAGAGATTTCTTGGTCAGGTAGAGGACAGGGTCTAGAATGACTGCATCAGTAAGAGCCTGAACCACATACATGTGCTTAAAATATGGTACTTCACAGAATAAACAGTGACAGAGGTATCTAACCTGAAAATGTCTGCTTACGAAAAAGAACTCACGATAGATCAAAAATTACCCAAATAAATCATTGTCTAGAATTTAGGCCCTAAATAAAAAATACAAGACAAGAAACCCTTGTAAACTCAGACAATGTTATAGACTCAATTATAACTAATCCTTTTGATAGTAAAACAGGAAATACCTCATCAACGGGGTAATTCCTCAAAAACATGTAGTAATAATGATCATACTTAATAGTATTTTGAGCTGATATATGCATTTTCTCTTTCAGTCCTCTCTGGAGTAAGTAATGGTACTCCATTTTACAGGTGAGAAATCAGACAGAAGGGTTAAAAAACTTGTTCAAGCTAATAATTGGTAGATCTAGTATTTATTTTCTGATATAGATACTAACAAGACTGAGT
Source organism: Physeter macrocephalus (assembly GCF_002837175.3). NCBI lineage: Eukaryota > Metazoa > Chordata > Mammalia > Artiodactyla > Physeteridae > Physeter > Physeter macrocephalus. The sequence continues at coordinate 13,808,656 of NC_041219.1, read as the reverse complement.
CCCAGTGTTTGAGCAACTAACTGTCTAAAAGGAAGAGACAGGTCTATAAACAAATGAAACTATGCAAGGTCAACGCTAAAAGAAAGTACACGATATATACAGTAACAACTCAAGGCGGGAGTGATTATCTTAATAATGTTTTAATAATACATGGAAAAAAAATCATGAAAGAGTTCATGAATCTTGGCCAAAAAATGAGCAGAGCATATGAGAGGAAAGATTAGATTAGGCCAGAGAGGATTAGAGGTATGGTAGGGCAGGAAGGTAGGTTGCAACGTGTAGGGGATCTTATTAAAAGCTGAGACGGCAGTTCTCAAAGGATGGTCTATAGACCTCTGGGGTCCCCAAGACTCTTTCCGGGTGTTCCAAAATGTTGAAATGAGTTTTGTTTGGCAGGCATTTTCTTGAAAATGAACAAAGTGAACTTGTCATTGTAAGGAAAATAACTAATAGTATTTGTTGCCAATGACAAAATTCAAATTTTAAAGAAAATCAGAATTTTGGAAAACTTGTATCTGCCATCATGAACTTAACAGCATCCCAGTATATGACAATTTTTTTTTTAAATGAGATTTGGGATGGTATCAGTGAATGTGATTTCTTGATATTATATAGTGAAATGCATCAACCTTTGGAATATCTGTATAACTTAGCGAACCAATCTTTTCATATAATCAAAACATGGTATTACAAGATAACACATGGGTAAAAGTTCCTTTTAAAGCACAAGTTAGACAAATAGATTTTAATTTAACAGAGTAAAAAAATGTCATGGGCATCACTTGAGATCACACATTTCAACTACCCTGTAAGAAACTACCATTTGCTGAGATTTGGTATAATACCAAAGAAGGTTATTCACAATTATCTGAAAAAGACTATTAAAATATTCCTTCATTTTGCAACTACATACCTCTGTGAGGTATGATTTTTGTCACATACTTCAACCAAAACAACATATCACAACAGGTTGAATGCAGAAGCAGACAGTTGACTTTTATTAAGCTAAACATTAAACATTTTACAAAAATATTAAGCAAGGCCACTCTGCTCACTATTTCTTTTTTGTTTGGGAAAAGATATTATTTTTCATAAATATATGTTATTTGTGTTAATATATAATAAATCTGTTGTATTTTAAATGAATTAATAATTGTCTCAGTTTTAGTTTCTAATACAGTAAGTACATATAGATTTGACCTACAGAAGCAAAAGCTTTTGGAGATCATCAATCATCACTTTTAAGTGTGTAAAGGGGTTAGTAGATCAAAAAGTTTGGAACCACTGTACTAAGTAAGCTGGGAAGTTTTATTTATGGCAACCAATAGAGAAATAGATCTGTATTTAGAACATGACTCAGTAAGCAGGCTGGAAATAGACTAGGAGACTAATGCCTTGGTGAAAGTTTATGGAGGTTTATCTTCTAAGTAAAACTTGGAGGAGAGGTTATTTTCTGATTTCAATTACTAAACAGATTTAAATTCAGTATTAAATGTTCCAGCCTATACTGATTCTCACCCTAGCGTAAATGGTTTTGAAGGTTTTAATATATTCATTATACTTAAGAAAAAATAGTTAAGTAGCAATAAAAGTTTACTGCAGATGCTCAACAGGGAAGAAATCAAGAAGGGTGGAAACTGTGTTCCGGTGTCTTAAGGGTGTTCATGTGGAAGAAAGAATGAAACTTATCTGCTCCAGTGAGCATAATGAGTCCCAGTGGTCGGAGTTCGCAGGAAGGCAAATTTCAGAACCTTGTGACAATGAGAACTGTTGAAAAACAGAGTGAGCTGTCTAATTTGGCTGTTAACTCCTTGAAAATAGCTACTATTTATAATGCTGACTTCATGCAAGCCACTCTGTTAGGCATTTGACATGGTATCAATCCATTTCATTCTTACAGTAACCCTAAGTGATAGGTATTATTACATCCTGTGTCCCTATTTTATAAATTGGGAAACAAATTTAAGTTTCAGTCTTCACTGACTTACCCAAGGTTACTCAGCAAGCAGAGGACAAAGCCAGGATTCAAACTCAGGGCTTCTGATTCTCCCCCTCCGGGCTTTTGCCACCAGCCTTTCCATGAAATATGTAACAGCAACTGTGAAGGATATTGTGACAGAATGGATTAAAAGCGCTCTGCAATTCCTTTTAAGCACTAAGATTTTTTTAACAACTTGGGGACGGGATCTTGCTATTTATCTTTATATTCTCAAACCTTTTCACAATGCCTGGAGCACAGTTTATTTTCAATAAGTATGTGTTAAATTAATAAATGAAAATGTTATGATTGTAAAATTAAAAGGAATGTAAAGCACTGTTTAGAAAAGTTATGTTCTTTTTAATCATCCTAATGATTAAGAGTTGTATTTAGTACATGTCAATAGTACTTGGTCTGGCTAAGTTTAAAATGACTGAAAATCAATAACAGTGTTGAAAAACCTTCAATTCCTCAGTTCCACATAGATATGACCTTGGGCCCAGGGGAAGTAAGTCTGTAAGTGCTTTATTAAATTGTTTTTGCATGTTGAACTGATTTGATGGAGTTTGCATGCTGGAAAATCCAGAGCAAGCCTTTTCCTAATGTATTTTTCTCAGAAGCAAAGTTATATGGATAACAAATTATTGGCTATTTTCAGTATCCATGAACAATCACTCAGGCAGCTCCTGTGGGGTTCGAGAGGGAGAGATCTAAGTACTTGTAAAATTAATGTGGATTGTCTCCAAATTCTTTCCTTTATTGTAGTTATGGTTTATCATATTAAGACAATATGATAGAAGAAAAGTATGAAAATACTAAGAAAGAGCTGTCCAATTCTTTCTCTACCACTAGCCAGTGTTGAACTATGGCTACCAGATTAATTAAAATAGAAAATTAAATTGTTAGCCTCATGTACCTGTGGAAAAGGAGACAAACAGAACAGCAGAGACCTTTTCTGTCCATTTGTGCTTATGTGTATTATCTGAAGCTTAGTCCCCTGCTAATTGTTAAGAATGTTCTCACTCCTACCCGACTCTTCCCAAGTATCATGGCACAACCAGTTGTAAATTTCAGATGTCCAGATATGACCACTGAGATCTAAGCATTAAGTTCACGAAGTCACAATTTCCCACTTGAAGTTAAGACCTCTTTAATTCCATATGCAAATTTATGCATACAACATACAGATTTTTATGGTCTCTAGATTCTCTGACAATATCCGTAGCTCTATTGCATAATGACCACTATTGGTGTGGGGTTTCGCTGAGCAGATCTGGACAATAAAACCTGTGGCCAACATGTTGGCTGCCTGTCTGAAGTAATACCAGGTTATCTAGCCCTTTAGTGACAGGTTTCTGAAGTTAGATCTGTCACCGTGAAGCATAAAAAGAATTAATAAAATGATTTTGGGGGGGTATGTTTTGGATAATTTGGCAAATATATATATATATATTTTTTTAATTTCTGAGAAGGGAAAAATATTTGAAAGAGCACAGTGTCCAGCTGTGCAGAGAATGATGTATCTGCAATTTAGCAAAACTGAAAACAAACAAGCAAAAAATCAGTAAAGATGTGCATTGTTCTTAGAATCCAGTTTGGCAGATATTTTTAACTTTGGTAACAAGGCTTTCTGAAAAGGCCCAAGAGACAGCTATGCACAGAACAATGGAACTTAGAGACAAACTAAAGAGATAGGGGCGCAGGGAAGTTCTTCCCCTCTGTTGAAAGCTTTTGAGGCAACTATTTTAATTTCTGTTAAAAAATGCACATGTTGAGTGGTGTCTCAAAGCCTATCGACCAGTGTTATCAGATTGAAGGCACTTTAGACCTCTGCATATCAACAGAACAGTTATTTGTAGCAAATTCCATGTTGCTTAGTGAAAAATGATGGTATATTTGGGGGAGCATTCAGAGACTGGATCCCTCAAATTACAGATCATTTGGGCTAGAACAGATCCCTGGATGGTTCTTCCTAAGTCACTCTGCTGGTGCCTGACCTCTTCCTCAAACTGCAGTAAATCTCAGTGATTGGCTATGGAGAACAGTCTCAACCCCTTGTAATGCCCTTCCCCTTCAAGGCCACCCTAATGATTCCCCTGCTACTGCCATCTCCACTTGCTTCCCAGGTGGTGTGTGCTCTCGGGTATGCTCTGATGCCTCCCTGCCACGTGCCCACTACAAGTCAAATGAGCACTGACAAGACAAAGTGGCAGACAACTCCTGAATCCTTATGTCACAGATGTGTAGTGTGAATTTTTTTCTCTTTCATCTCTGTTATTTTTTATGTTTCTTTATTGAAGTATAGTTAATTTACAATGTTGTATTGGTTTCAAGTGTATAGCAAAGTTTTTCAGTTATACATATATATAGTGAATTTTAAATACAGTTCAGCTTACAGTACTTCATTTTTGCAAGCTTTATTGTTCTAGGACAAACCTCTCTTCTTCTTTCAAACCGGGAATTCAATTTATGTCCAAAATGTCACTATCTAGCCACACATAGCCACATGACATTTTATGTCATTTAGGGAATCTAGGATTCTAGGGGGAAGTCTACGAGCTCGCTTTTATTCTTTTATTGTCCTCTTTCTTTCCCTCAAATATCTCCAATGCATTGATGTTCCAATCTATGTAACTTTCATTTAAAACAAAAAAATCTGAGCGCTTGAACACATGTAGAAGCTGATATCCTGTAGTTGGCCTGAATTCAAGTACTGAGAAAATAACTGAAATCTAGACATTTCCCCTATCTTGTCACTAAAATCCCCATGAAACTGGTAGGCTTATTTCAGCATCTGTTGCAATAAAACTTGATACAATATAAAAGTGTTAAAAATGAATTTTTAAATAAGTAGCTAATGATGTTTGAGGAGCTGGTTGAGTATAAACCTACTCATTCCAGTGAGCAGGTTTATAATGCAAGCATATTTAAAAGTGGTAAAGATATTTTCATATTTTTAGGATATTTGCCTCTCCTAATTAACAAAAACATTCTCATTAGGACATTTATGACCAACTATCAAATCAGGGGGCATTGGAAAGACAGAGGCAGTAGGATTAGAAACTTGTCATACATTAAGGCTTAACAATGTAGAAATTCAAATTTCTGCTGAATTTCAGGATATTTCCACCACGGTAAGAATGTCAATGGACTTAAAAAATACCGTTTTCTTTTGGAAGACTCTGGCTGGGAAACTGGGCAAAACTGAAGGCAGACAATTCGGTTTCCAGCATCTCATTTTGGATCTTTCAATCATTTCCTCCTCCTCTCATCTTCTCCCTAACTGTCTCTCTAAGAGCCTAGCCTTTGGTGAGTATGTTTGGTTGGCACTAAAGACTCAACACAGTCCTGGTATTTGTTCTGCCATTCCTGCCACATGGGTCTATCTCTTAGTCTTCTAGTTGATACCTTGAGGGAAACCCCAAATATGATGGCACCTGATAAGCCTCCAAGTCCATATACTGCAAAATACCTTTACAATCCATGAAATCTGTTCAACTTCAACAGCGACTATTTCAATCTTCTCAGTTCTTTGAAACAGAATACATTCTTACTAGAACCTCATCTGAATTTGTATATTCTTCAGATATGTGTACTTAATTTCCAGATGCTCAAACATTTAAAAGATTTCCACCTGAATTAAAAATACTTAACATTTGTAATAATATGTATATATATATTTTTTTTCAAAGAGCCTGGCCCCAATTAGCTAACTAGTGTTCAAAACACTCTTAGAAAGTGTTTTCAGATGTAGAAAATGAGATTTATCTAAAAATTGCTAGAAGATTCATGGAGTGATTTGGCACTCGACCTCCTTTCATTAGCAAACGTACTTTTGCCATCATAAAAGAAATACTGACTTATTTTCAGTGAATGATGTTGCATATGAATAGGCTTCCTTAAACCTTTACAGGGAATGCAATGTGCTGTACATTCAGCCAAAAAGACTATTCAGAAATGATTAATGGTGACCAAAATGTAAGAGCTTTTATAATCTTCTGGAATAATATTTGTTCTGGAAAATATTTATTCATTCTTTCATCATATCCTTATTGAGCACCTACTATGTGGCAGGCACAATAACCTGCCAAAAGAATTTACTGTACTATGTAATAATAATCAGTACTATTTACTGAGAGTTTTAAACAATCGGCCTCATTCAATCCCAACTTTAATCAGGCAAGGTAGGTTTATTAGTCAGGGTTCTCCCAAGAAAATAAACCAATATGATATGATATGTACGTATATAAGCACACACACACATACGGAGAGAGGATATATATGAATGAGAGAGGGGGGAGGGGGGAGGTAAGAAGGGAGGGAGGGGGAGAGAGAGAGAGAGAATAAGAATATATGAGATTTCAAGGAATTGGCAAACAGCATTCTGTGGGGGTGATAAGTCCAAAAGCTTTAGAGCAGGCCATCAGGCTAAAAATCCAGGCAGGGTTTCTATGCTGCAGTCTTGAGGCAGAAGTGTTTCTCCTTTTGAAAAACCTCAGTTATTCCTCTTAAGGCCTTCAACTGATTGTTTGAGGCCCACCCACATTATGGAAGGTAATCTGTTTTACTCGAAGTCCACTTGTTTAAATGTTATTCACATCTAAAACATACCTTCACAACAGCATCTGGACTAGTGTTTGACCAAATAACTAGACACTATACCCCAGGCAAGCTGACATAAAGTTAATCATCACAGTGAGTATTACTATATTTTATACATAAAGGTGTTGAGGCTCCAAGAAATATTTATTGGGATTCACTCAGATAATAATTGAGAAATTGGAAATTTGAGTCAGTTTTGTCCTAAAACCAGCATGTTTTCCTCAATATAACAATATACAGTGGTATGTTATAAAATCAAATACATTGTCCATAAATATTTTAAGTATTTAGAATGATTTTTGGTGGGGGATGTCAAGTTACAATTTATTCATTCATTCATCCAATATATATTAATTAAGAATCTCCTTTCTGCATGTTAGGCATGTTTATATGCACCATTTCCTTCCTGGCACTGTGCCAGGAGCTGCGGATAGCACAGGGAACAAAACAAGACAATGGCCCTGCCCCCTAGTGAGGGAAAAAGACAATAGATAAATATCAGATCTACCTATAGCAAATACTACAAAGAAAAATGAAACCATGTAAGGATGATGGGGTCACTCTCTGTGGTAGTGATATTTGAGCAGAGACCTGAATGAAGTATGACCATAAACCATGCATATGTCTAGAGAAAAACATTATTTTCAGTTAAAGGGAAAAGCAGATGCAACAGCCCTAAGACAGATGAATGCTCGGCGTGTTCCAGGAATAGCAGGAGACTAATATGACTGGAGCAGAAAGACTTAGGCTTATGGAGTAAGGGATTCAACACAGCACAAGCAGAACATAATTATTCTAAAGGCAAAGGGAATATAAGAGTGCTTAGTTTAGGAGCACTTAGTAAGGGAAAGATTCTTGAAAAGCGAGTTCAAAGCAGAATGCTCGAAATTAGCAAAAAAATAAACAATAGAATAACAGGAATGCCTTGGGTAAATGCACTGAATCTAGAACTACATCAGATAAAAATAAAGAAACAGGAATAAGTACAATGGCTTAACTAAGACAGAGAATCTATGCTGTGGAGAAACCCTGTCAGTGACTGGAAGTCTAGGGATGATGGACTAAATGCCATCAGGCTAAACGTCTGTGTTTATGGAGGTGTCAAAGAATTTAGTGAGAACTGATTAAAAAGAAGTTAATGGAAAACTCAAATACAGAGGCTCCAATTTAATTTATATTGAAGAGGTGGTCATTGTAGGTATCAAAATGGGAGGCCAATGCTGAAAAAAAATTCAAAGATAATTAATAAGAAAAATTAATAATTGAGTGCTTTCTGCATGTTAGGCATGTTTATATGCAACATTTCCTTTATTTCTTATGATAATCATTATGACATGAGATATGATTATTATCTATATCCTTGTTAGAGACAAGGAAGCTGAAATGAAGAAATATTAACTAACTTGTCCAAAGTTACATAGCTAATAAATAGTTGAGCTGGCATTTGAACCCAAGCAATCCAGCTCCAGAGCCCAAGCTCTAACTAATAGTGTCTTCCAAGGCCACTTACAATATGGCCTAGCAATCTTTGTGGCACATAGTAGGTTCAAAATGATGTTTGCTAAATTGAAAGAAAATTTAATTATATTAAATGGGCTAAAAAAAAAAGTAAAGAAATTTGGATATAAAATACAGCAGTACTCCTGGTTTACAATGATGGTCTGAACCAATAAAAAATGTAGCCATGGACACAGAGAAAGAGGGGGACCCTAATTAATAGAACATGGTGATGGATTTGATTTAGAAGATAAAATTGTGAAAAATTAAGGATAATTCCAAAGTTGGAAGTTTACAACAATTAGGAGATTGGCAGTGAGAAGAATACTACTGTTTATCATTTACTATATCAAACATAAAGATTCAACTTCATTTAAGCCTCATAACCCTGTGAGGTTTCTAAAGAATGATTATTTACATTTTATACATAGCATAGGGGCAAGGTGGAGTCAAGATGGCGGACTAGGAAGAAACGGAATTCGTGTCTCCGCACAACTAGGGCACCTACCAGGCACTGGTGGGGGACCACAGACACCTAAGGGGATGGGAGGAAACCCCAGCAACTGGGTAGGACATGGGGCATGGTGGGGAGTGAAGGGGGAGGAGAAGTGGAGGTGGGACAGGACTGGCTCCCCTGAGGGGTGGCTGGGGGAGGGGAAGAGACCCCACACCCGAAGGGGGATATTGTGGGACCATTGGGAAGGCAGAGGATCAAAAGGGAGCGTGGCCAGGTTTCCCCTGCCCACTTGGACGCCTGGGAGCCTGCTGATATCCCGGGACTGATCCTCTGCCTACAGAGGCCCCCTCCAGCCGCGCGGGTCCTGAGGGAGTGGGAGGGAGGGAAGGGGGAGAGAAAGTAAAGGCTGGACCTCTGGGACCAGCCTCCCCTGAGGGGGGACTTGGGGGAGGGGAGGAGTTCCTACACCCAGCAGGACCCACCCATGGTTAGGGGTCCAGCAGGACAGGGGAGACCCTGTGGGAGACTGTGGGGGAGGGGGGCGCAGAGGAACGGAATGCAGCTGGTGCTTTCTCTGTCCACTTGGGCACTGGGGAGCCTGTTGGGCACTGGGGAGCCTTTTGGGCTCCCAGGCCCAATCCTCTGCCCTAGGAGCCTCCCTCTTGCTGTGAAGAGCCCAAGCCCCACCCCTACACCATCACCCAGGGCTCTACCTCTACACTTGGAGACCCCCTCTGAGACCCCTCCAACTGTACTGGGCCTAAACCCCCCCGACACACCCTCACCCAGGGACTTACTTCCAAACTCTGGAACTCCACACTCCAGAGGCCGTCCTTTGGAGGTGCTGCCTCTCCCCTTCTGCGCAGGTCCTAAGCAGAGGCCCTACACCATGCTTGAACATCTTCCCACCTAGGCCCCGCCCCCAATGCCTTTTCCATTGGCTTCGGTCCTGAGACTAGGTCGCAACCCATGCCCAAAAGTCAGCCCCCACCTGCCTAAGTCCTGCCCCACCCTAAACCCACCCCTGTCTAAGTTCCACCCCCCATAGCCAAGGCTTTTTTTTTTTTCTTTTTTCTGTTGTGGTTTTATTTTACCTTGTTGCAGTTGTTTCAAATAAATTTTTAATTTGCCTAATATATTTTTTATCTTTCTGATTTTATTTTGTTTTTATTCTTTGTTACTGTATTGCTCATTTTTTACTTTTTTTTTCTTTTTTCCCCACCACACATCTTGTGGGATCTTGGTTCCCAGGCTGGAGGTTGAGCCTGAGCTCCTGTGGTGGGAGCTCTGAGTCCAAACCACTGGACTAACAGAGAACCTCAGACCCCAGGGAATATTAATCGAAGTGAGGCCTCCCAGAAGTCCTCATCTCAGCACCAGGACCCAGCTCTATCCAACTGCTTGCAAACTCCAGTGCTGGATGCCTCAGGCCAAACAACCAGTAAGACAAGAATACAGCCCCACTCATTTAAAAAAAAGAAAAAATGAAATGACAAAAAAATATGTTACAGACAAAGGAGCAAGGTAAAAACCTACAAGACCAAATAAATGAAGATGAAATAGGCAATCTAACTGAAAAAGAATTCAGAGTAATGATAGTAAAGATGATCTAAATTCTTGGAAACAGAACAGAAAAAATACAAGAAACATTTAACAAGGATCTAGAAGAACTAAAGAGCAAACAAACAGTGATGAACAACACAATAACTGAAATTAAAAATATTCTAGAAGGAATCAATAGCAGAATAACTGAGGCAGAAGAACAGAAAAGTGAGCTGGAAGATAAAATGGTGGCAATAACTGCCAGGGAGCAAAAGAATGAAAGGAATTGAGGACAGCCTCAGAGAGGTCTAGGACAACATTAAACACACCAACATTTGAAATATAGGGGTCCCAGAAAAAGAAGAGAAAAAGAAAGGGTCTGAGAAAATATTTGAAGAGATTATAGTAGAAAACTTCCCTAACATGCAAAAGGAAACAGTCAGTCAAGTCTAGGAAGTGCAGAAAGTCCCACACAGGATAAACCCAAAGAGAAACACACCAAGACACATATTAATCAAACTATCAAAAACTAAATTCAAAGAAAAAATATTAAAAGCAGCAAGGGAAAAGCAACAAATAACATACAAGGGAATCCCCATAAGGTTAACAGCTGGTCTTTCAGGAGAAACTGTGCAAGCCAGAAGCGAGTGGCAGGACATATTTAAAGTGATGAAAGGGAAAATCCTACAACCAAGATTACTCTACCCAGCAAGGATCTAATTCAGATTCGATGGAGAAATCAAAAGCTTTACAGACAAGCAAAAGCTACGAGAATTCAGCACTATCAAACCAGCTTTACAACAAATGCTAAAGGAACTTCTCTAAGCAGGAAACACAAGAGAAGATAAAGACCCACAAAAACAAACCCAAATCAATTAAGAAAATGGTAATAGAAACCTACATATTGATGTTGAATGTAAACGGATTAAATGCTTCAAACAAAGACACAGACTGGTCGAATGGATACAAAAACAAGACCATTATATACGCTGTCTACAAAAAATCCACTTCAGACCGAGGGACACATACAGACAAAGTGAGGGGATGGAAAAAGATATTCCATGCAAATGGAAATCACAAGAAAGCTGGAGTAGCAATACTCATATCAGATAAAATAGACTTTAAAATAAAGACTATTACAAGAGACAAAAAGGTACACTATATAATGATCAAGGGATCAATCCAAGAAGACGATATAACAATTGTAAATATTTATGCACCCAATGTAGGAGCACCTCAATACATAAAGCAAATGCTAACAGCCATAAAAGGAGAAATCGACAGTAACACAATAATAGTGGGGGACTTTAACACCCCACTTACACCAGTAGACAGATCATCCAGACACAAAATAAATAAGGAAACATAAGCTTTAAATGACAAAACAGACCAGATAGATTTAATGGATATTTTAGGACATTCCAACTGAAAGCAGAAGAATACACTTTCTTCTCAAGTGCACATGGAGTGTTCTCTAGAATAGATCACATTTTGGGTCACAAATCAAGCCTTGGAAAATTTAAGAAAATTGAAATCAAGTTTCTTTGCCAACTACAATGCTATGAGATTAGAAATCAATTACAGGGAAAAAAAAACAGTAAAAAACACAAATATGGAGGCCAAACAGTGTGTTGCTAAATAACCAAGAGATCACTGAAGAAATCAAAGAGAAAATTTTTAAAAATCAAAAAAAAAAAAAAATGGCAACAAAAGCACAATGATCCAAAACCTGTGGGACACAGCAAAAGCAGTTCTAAGAGGGAAGTTCATAGCAATTCAAGCTCACTTCAAGAAACAAGAAAAATCTCAAATAAACAATCTAATCTTACACCAAAAGCAACTGGAAAAAGAAGAACAAAGAAGAGCCAAAATTAGTAGAAGGAAAGAAATCATAAAGATCAGAGCAGAAATAAATGAAATAGAAACAATGAAAACAATAGCAAAGATCAATAAAACTAAAAGCTTTTTCTTTGAGAAGATAAACAAAATTGATAAACCATTAGCCAGAATCATCAAGAAAAAAGGGAGAGGAGTCATATCAATAAAATTAGAAATGAAAAAGGAGAGATTACAACCGACACCACAGAAAAACAAAAGATCATAAGAGACTACTACAAGCAACTATAGGCCAATAAAATGGACAACCTGAAAGCAATGGACAAATTCTTGGAAAGGTACAACTTTCCAAGACTGAACCAGGAAGAATTAGAAAATATTAACAGGGTTTCCCTGGTGGCGCGGTGGTTGCGTGTCCGCCTGCTGATGCAGGGGAACCGGGTTCGCGCCCCGGTCTGGGAGGATCCCACATGCCGCGGAGCGGCTGGGCCCGTGAGCCATGGCCGCTGAGCCTGCACGTCCGGAGCCTGTGCTCCGCAACGGGAGAGGCCGCAGCAGGGGGAGGCCCGCATACCACAAAAAAAAAAAAAAAAAAAAAAGAAAATATTAACAGACCAATCACATGTAAGGAAATTGAAATTGTAACTAAAAATCTTCCAACAAACAAAAGTCCAGGACCAGAAGCCTTCAAAGGTGAATTCTATCAAACATTTAGAGAAGAGATAACACCTATCCTTCTCAAACTCTTCCAAAATATAGCAGTGGGAGGAACACTCCCAAACCCGTTCTACAAGGCAACCATCACCCTCATACCAAAACCAGACAAAGATATCACAAAAAAAGAAAATTATAGACCAATATCACTGATGAACATAGACGCAAAAATCCTCAACAAAATACTAGCAAACAGAATCCAACAACACGTTAAAAGGATCATACACTATGATCAAGTGGGATTTATCCCAGGGATGCAAGGATTCTTCAATATATTCTTCAAACAATGTGATACAACATATTAACAAATTAAAAAATAAAAACCATATGATCATCTCAATAGACGCAGAAAATACTTTTGACAAAATTCAACACCTATTTATATAAAAACTCTCCAGTAAGTGGGCAGAGAGGGAAACTACCTCAACATAATAAAAGCCATATACGACAAACCCACAGCAAACAGCATTCTCAACGGTGAAAAACTGAAAGCATTTCTTCTAAGATCAGGAACAACACAAGGATGTCCACTCTAACCACTATTATTCAACATAGTATTGGAAGTCCTAGCAACAGCAAACAGAGAAGAAAAAGAAATAAAAAGAATACAAATTGGAAAAGAAGAAGTAAAACTAACACTGTTTGCAGAGGACATGATACTATACATAGAAAATCCTAAAGATGCCACCAGAAAACTACTAGAACTAATCAATGAACTTAGTAAGGTTGCAGGATACAAAATTAATGCACAGAAATCTCTTGCATTCCTATACACTAACAACAAAAGTTCGGAAAGAGAAATTAAGGAAACAATCCCATTTACCATCACAACAAAAAAATAAAGTACCTAGGAATAAACCTACCTAAGGAGGCAAAAGACCTGTACTCAGAAAACTATAAAACACTGATGAAAGAAATCAAAGATAACATAACAGATGGAGAGATATAACAAGCTCCTGGATTGGAAGAATCAATATTGTGAAAATGACTATACTACCCAAAGCAATCTACAGGTTCAGTGCAATTCCTATCAAACTATCAATGGCATTTTTCACAGAATTAGAACAAGAAATTTTACAATTTGTATGAAAACACAAAAGACCCCAAATAGCCAAAGCAATCTTGAGAAAGAAAATGGAGCTGGAGGAATCAGGGTCCCTGACTTCAGACTATACTACAAAGCTACAGTAATCAAGACAGTATGGTACTGGCACAAAAACAGAAATTTAGATCAATGGAACAAGATAGAAAGCCCAGAGATAAACCCACGCACATATAGTCACCTTATATTTGACAAAGGAGGCAAGAGTATACAATGGAGAATAGACAGCCTCTTCAATAAGTGGTGCTGGGAAAAATGGACAGTTACATGTAAAAGAATGAAATTAGAACACACCATAATACCACACACAGAAATAAACTCAAAATGGATTAAAGACCTAAATGTAAGGCCAGACACTATAAAACTCTTAGAGGAAAACATAGGCAGAACACGCTATGACATAAATCACAGAAAGATCCTTTTTGACCCACCTCCTAGAGAAATGGAAATAAAAACAAAAATAAAAAATGGGACC